>NW_021821125.1:0-104253 GCF_901001135.1 Rhinatrema bivittatum | reverse complement strand
GTGATTTGTTCGCTGCCTACCTCTGAAAGGGGTCTCCTGATGTTGGTTGCACTGAGTTGTGGGAAAGGGTTTTCAGATTCATGCATTAAAAGATTAAAAAGTGGTAATACATAGATATATTTTGTTTACTGGAAGGTAGACAAGGCAAGAGTAAGTGGGGTAGGAAGAAGGATAAGAAGGAGGATAATCATAAGAAGGACTATTGCTTAGCAAGGAACATATTGAACTGTGTTCATTGCTTCCTGCACTTGGCAAGAGTAGTTGGTCACTATGAACCCTCTCAATATGGTCATTTATTGGCATACACAGACACGATAGTGGCAACTTTTAAAGATTATGAAGGATGGTCTTGACTCAATTATGATGAGCACTTTAGGGATAAGATGGAGGAAGATAGATTTATGATGTAGGATATTCAGGACATGGGTTTATGGTTGACCCAGATGACTTCCAAGTCTATTGGGTCAGGGCAAAATGCCTGCCCGACCTGGGCTTCTCCTTTTGGGACCCAGCTACATCTAATGTCACCGGTAATTCATCGGCAGGTGTGCCAGATATATGCTAGCATTTTAATAGGTCCACCTGCTATTTTCCTAATTGTAGATTTAAACTTGTCTACTCAGTCTGTGGTGTCAATCACTCTGTAATCAAATGCCCTAAGAAACCAGGTTCTGATGGATCAGCTCACAACAAGTAATGTTTTGAATAGGGTTCACATGTCCATCAAGTTGGCTGCCTTACTCCCCTGACTTGATACATATCCAGACTGAGTAGTGTTGTGTTCCGTGCTCGTGGAAGGCCACGAGCGTGGCTCCCTACCTTGCCCGCGATGGCGACCCACCGCGAGAAATCCGGGGGAGACCCCTGACCTGATGCCCGTCGCTTCAGTGCGGGTCCCCGCTCTGGCCGCTGGGTGGGGAGCCTTCCCTGCTCCTCCCTCGCGGCGTCCTGCAACATTTCCTCCGTGGAGGAAATCCAAGATGGCCGCCACCATCTTTAGCACGAGGCCGCACCTCCTCATTAGATTTAAAGGGACCTGATCCCTTTAACCAGGTTCAGCTGCTGCCAATGATCCAGAGCAGAGGAAGTACAAAAGGAGGCTTCCTCTGCTCATTCCTTGACTTGGCAACTTTTGGGTTAGTCAGGTCTGCTTGCTTCGGTGAGTTCTGCTCGCCACAAGAGGATCCCAGAGGCAACCCCAGGCTTGCTTCAGCCCTTACCAGACCTCTCTGAACCATGGACCCATCTGGCAACAGATTTTGTGGTCGACCTGCCATCATCCAACGGCAACATGGTCATATGGGTGGTCGTCAACCATTTTAGTAAAATGGCACACTTCGTGCCACTCCCAGGACTGCCGTCTGCACCACAGCTGGCCCAGCTGTTTGTCCAGCACATCTTCAGACTACATGGCCTACCAAGAAGTATCCTTTCAGATCAAGGGCCTCAATTTACTGCCAGGTTTTGGAGGGCCCTCTGCCAAAAGTTCGATGTTACTTTGGACTATATGTCTGCTTATCAACTGCAGACCAATGGTTTTGCGGAGAGAACGAACCAAACTTTAAAGCAGTTCCTCCGTATTTACGTCAATGAGAAACAGGATGACTGGGCTAGCCTGCTACCCTGGGCGGAATTTGCTCTCAATTCACATCTCTCCATGGCTACCGGGTCCTCGCCATTTCAGATAGTATATGGGAAGCAGCCACGCCCGCCGCTGCCAGTTCCCATTCCAGTCACATCCCCGGTAGCCCAACTCTCTGCAGATGAGTTACACTGCCTGTGGGTCTCCACACGGCGTGCGCTGATCAAAGCCAGTCAGGCGGCGAAAAGGTATGCATATCAGCGAAGAAGACCATATCCGCTCCTCAGGCCGGGCCAAAAGGTTTGGCTGAGCACACAGTTCATCTGCCTGAAGCTGCCATCAGCGCGACTGGCCCCGCGATTTATTGGGCCGTTCCCCATTGTTCGATGTTGGTGCCGTTTCATATCAGCTTCACCTCCCGCCTTCCCTCAAGATACACAACACGTTCCATGTTTCCCTCTTGAAGCCTCGGGTGTTATCGTGGCCTTCCAGTACCCCTCCGACTCCCCAACCTGTTGCTTCCGAAGATGACCTCACCTATCAAGTCCGGGAGGTCTTGGATGTGAGAAAGCATAGGAAGAAATGGGAGTACCTGTTAGCATGGGAGGGGTTCGGCCCCAAAGAAAACACCTGGGAGCCGTTGGCCAACATCTTAGATCGGGGCTTGCTTGAGCAATTCCACAGAGACTACCCGTCTAAGCCCAGGCCTCCGGGGAGGCGCCCTAAAGAGGGGGGTTCTGTTGTGTTCCGTGCTCGTGGAAGGCCATGAGCATGGCCCCCTACCTTGCCCGTGATGGCGACCCGCTGCGGGAACTCCGGGGGAGACCCCTGAACCGATGCCCGTCGCTTCAGTGTGGGTCCCCGCTCTGGCCGCCAGGTGGGGAGCCATCCCTGCTCCTCCCTCGCGGCGTCCTGCAGCATTTCCTCCGTGGAGGAAATCCAAAATGGCCACCGCCATCTTTAGGCACGAGGTCGCGCCTCCTCATTAGATTTAAAGGGACCTGATCCCTTTAACCAGGTTCAGCTGCTGCCAATGATCCAGAGTAGAGGAAGTACAAAAGGAGGCTTCCTCTGCTCATTCCTTGATGTGGCAACTTTTGAGTTAGTCAGGTCTGCTTGCTTTGGTGAGTTCTTCTACTTTGGATCCTTGTTCCTGTCTTGTCTTGGTGTTCCTGGTTCCTGACTTCGGATCGGCTAGCGATGATTCCTGGTGTTTGACTTCGGACTGGCAAGTGGTGATTCCTGGTGTGTGACTTTGGACTGGCAAGTGGTGATCCCTCGGTGTGTGACCTTGGACTGGTAAGCGACGACCCTCTGGCACTTGACCTTGGACTTCCTCTTGACCATCGTCTCCAAGGGCCCACCTAAGTCCCAGTGGCCCGGGTCCCGGGACCGCAGGTTTCCAGGGGTGAAGCTCCAGTCAGCCCTTGCACCGAACACACGACTTCTTGACCTCTCAAAGGTCCACCTAAGTCCCAGTGGTCCGGGTCCCTACGGGCTCCTCCTGGGGGACTGCGGGCTTCCAGTGGCGAAGCAACAGTTCCTTTCCTCGACATCACAACTCTTCGTCTGCCTCCACAGTCGCCTCTGTCTCCAGTGCTGAGGGGGTCAGCTGGTCACGTCTTCTGTTCCTGCCTCGCCACCCGACGGGAGAACCTACCGATCTTTCTCCTAAGTTATTCCATCCTCCCGTCGGCCCAAGGGTTCACAAGCCTGAGCATAACAGGTAGCTGCTGACACTTTGCAAGATTCTCTCATGGTTTTCACATTCTATAATTTGGCCAGAGAAAGGGTAAGCGTCAGTTTTCCATCACTGTAAGGTGGTGGCTCAGAAGATCGCTGAGAAACTTTCTTTAGGTAAAGTCTCTGGCCCTTTCCCTTCCCCCACTTATCATGAGATGATGTTCTTTACTTTGATTGTGATCCCTAAGAAGGAGCAAAGGAAATTTTGTTTAATTCATAATTTGTCGTATCCGGAAAGGGGATCTATTAATGACTTTGTCCTATATGACTTGTATTCAGTACGTTATTCCTCTTTTGATTCTGCAGTACACGTTATGAGATGTTGTGGATTGGCATCACTAATGGCAAAAGCAGATATTGAATTTGCCTTTCTACTGCTGCCTATTCACCCTGATGGTTTTCTCTTGTTGGGTTTTGAGTGGGAAGGTGCATTTTTTCACTGCTTGCCCATGGGCTGTACCATATCTTGTGCTTTCTTTGAGCTTTTTAGTTCCTTTGTTCACTGGGTTAGAACACATGTGGCTGGTTGTGGAGATATGGTTCATAACTTGGATGACATTTTTGTTAGTCAGGCTTGCGGATTCTTGAGACTGTGAGCAGCTGTTTAAGGCTTCCTTTTGGGATTCCCATTGGCAAAAACAAGTCAGAGGGCCTGGTTACATGTATTACCTTTTTAGGTATTGAATTGAACTCTGTGGATATGGTTTCATGCCTTTCGGAAAAAAAGGTCATCCAACTACGATCCCTTATCCATGGTTTTTAGGGGTCAAGAAGGCCACCTTGTTCAACTTGATTGGATCTTTGAATTTCACTTATAAGGTGATCTCAATGGGGCGTGTCTTTCTGAGGCGTTTGACTTGGGCTATGGCAAGATAAGGAGGAAATTTCACCATAATCATATTTTCAGATGTATCCGCAAGGACCTATGGATATGGCTCACCTTTTTGCAGAATTATATGGAGTCTCCCTATAGCAATCGGATCCAGTGTTGAGTCATGATCTGGAGCTTTACATCGATGTGGCTGGAGGTGTTGGGTTTGGGGCGTTTTGTCAGGGATCTTGTGCTGCCCCATGGCTGCTTGGTTGGAGTCGGGAATTACCAGAAATATTATATTTTTGGAGTTGTTTCCCATAGTTGGCACCTTAATTATTTGGGACGATAGGTTGTGTAAAAGATGGAGGTCTTTTGGTGTGATGACCATGGTGTAGTTGAGGTAATTAACAATCTGCCAGGTACCCCCTTGTATCTGATCTACTGGGGAAGTTCATATTCTGAGGTTCACACTTGAATCTTACGGTATGGGCTACACATGTTCCTGGCTTTGACAATTGTATTGTGAATGCTCTATCTACTTCTCAACTTCTTTGCCTCCAGGAGTTAATGCCAGAAACATATCTTTACAGTTATCCAGTACCAGATTATCTTTGGAAGTTTGAGACCCAGAAGCATGGAGCTTATTGAAATCATTCCAGCTCCTACCACCTGGAAGGCGCACATACATGGATATCACAGGCTACAAGAGTTTCTGTCTGAGAAAGGTTGGACAAAGGGCCCCAAGCAAGATGAGTAGTTGTCCTCTTATATTGTTTTTGCCTGCTGTTTGGTTGTGTCCAAATTGAGCATCATCTCACTATCCAGGATTTTCATTCATTGAAAGAACTCATGGGTGCGAGTTTCCTGTGGGCAGATTTATAGTTTGGCATATGCTGGCTGTTTGGGCTAGGAATATGGAAACTGCTTCTGACTAGCACTGTCCGATTACACATACAGTCCTCCTGGCCCTGTGGCAAGCACTACTTGATGTTTGTCTTTCTGGCTATGAAACCCTATTGTTTCAGATGGCCTTTGTCTTGGCATTTTACAGGGCTTTGCACATAAGTGAACTGGTCCCAGCATCTCACTGGGTTCTGGGCAGAGGGGGCCTGCTTACGTAGCAATTTCAGATCAACAAGTTTTCCTTTTTATTCAGCATTTCAAAATGGATCAATTTGGTCGTGGGTCCTCATTGATCCTGAGTGCTATGGAAGGTTTAGTAATTTGCCTGGTCCAGAATGTGTGCTTAAATTTGCTGTCCTGCCCACTGGGTGCAGTTAATTTTCTGATTTATTGTGACATGCTGCTATTGACCAAGAATCAGTTCACAATGATTCTCAAGAAGACCCTGTCCAGGGTTGGTTATGATTCAAGTGCATTTGGCATGCACATTGGTACATTGACCAGTGAGGCAGATGCGGGTCTTTCTCCTTATATTATCCAGAAGATCAGGCATTGGCAGTCAGGAGTTTATCATTCTTATGTTTGGAAGGAGCTTGAGAATCTGTAACTTTTTGTTAACTCTCATTTTGCATTGTAGACGTCTAACACTTGGCTGTTTCCATCTAGATCAGGGGTCGGGAACCCATGGCTCGCGAGCCAGATATGGCTCTTTTGAGGGCTGCATCTGGCTCGCAGACAAGTGTCGCCACACTTCGCGGTTCCCCGCTGACCCAGCTGCTCCCCGGTCCTCCGCCGCCCGGGCTTAAAATGCTGTCAGCCCGGGCGGAACGCGGCGGGACAGCTGGAGGCAGCGGCACCGGCGTGCTCTCTTCTCCTCCTCCCCCCCCCCGCGGCCCGGAAGAGGAAGTGGTGGGCATCGGGTGCCTGCGCGGAAGAAGAGACCACGCTAGTGTGGTCTCTTCTTCCCGCGCAGGCACCCGATGCTCTCCACTTCCTCTTCCGGGCCGCGGGGGGGGGGGGGGGAGGAGGAGGAGAGAGCACGCCGGCAGCGGCACGACTGGAGTCAGCCGGGTGCCAGCGCTGGAGTCATCGGGTGCCTGCGCGGGAGTCTTCCCGCGCAGGCACCCGATGCTCACCACTTCCTCTTCCGGGCCGCGGGAAGAAGAGAGCACGCCGGTGCTGAGCGGCACCGGCGTGCTCTCTTCTTCCCGCGGCCCGGAAGAGGAAGTGGTGAGCATCGGGTGCCTGCGCGAGAAGAAGAGGCCACGCTTGTGGGAAGAAGACTGCAGCGCGGCTTGGAGGAAAATGAAGAGTTTCAACCACGGCCGATGGGACTCCGCCTCCGCGAGGGCTGAAAATGAAGGAGGTTAGTGTTGGGAGGAGGCTGCTGCTGCCGCGAGTTCCTGGGGTGGGGGTGGGGGAGAGAGAGAGTGAATGAGCGAGCAAGCGTGTGTGTTTGAGATCCTGTGTGTGTGAGTGAGATTGCATGTATGTGAATGATTGAGAGCCTGTGTATGTGAAAGAGAGTATGTCTGTGATTGAGAGCCTGCCTGTGAGAGAGAGAGCATGAATGTAAGTTTACCATTGGGAACCTGTATGTGTAAGTTTGTGATTGAAAACCTGTTTGTGTGAAAGAGTATGTGTGTATGATTGAGATCCTTTGTGTGTGAGAGAAATCATGTGTATGTATGATTAAGATCCTGTGTGTATAAGTAAGAGAGAGATCATGTGTGTCTGTGTCTGATTGACAGCTGGTTTAGGTGATGGAGCATGTGAGTATGTGATTGAGAGCCTGTGTTTAAATGAGAGAGAGAGACCATGTGTGTCTGTGTGTGATTGAGAGCTGATTTAGGTGAGGGAGCATGTGAGTATGTGATTGAGAGCCTGTGTGTAAATGAGAGAAAGAGAGGACATGTTTGTAAGCATGTGAATGAGAGTCTGTGTGTGAGAGAAAAAGACAGCATGTATTTATGTGATTGAAAGCCTGTGTGTGTGTGTAAGCGTGAAAAGATAGACAGCATGTGTGTAAATGTGTAATTAAGAGCCTATATAAGTGAGTGAGAAAAAACATGTGTATATGTGAGTACTGAGAGCATGTGTGTATAGGTGTGTCATTGAGAGCCAGTGTGAGAGAGAGCGCTGGTATGTGACTGAGAGAGGAGAAAGTTCCAAGCAAACCACCCCACCTCCTGCTAATTCAGAACAATCTCAGGACACCTGGATATCAAACGTTCCCAGGTATGCAGAGCAAAAAAATTTTTGTATCCTTATTATTTTTCATTACTGGATCTTTGTGTCTGCTATTTTGAAATATTTTGTTGGTATCTGGAAATGTTTTATATGAGTTTTAATTATTGGATATTCCTCTCATCAGCTGTTTCGAAATATGTTCTTTTTGTTAGTACAGTTTTACTGCTGATGATTTTATATTTCTTGATTTGTTTTATAAGGATGGGTGATGTTTCTTTTTTCCTTTGTTACACTGCATACAGAGACTCTGGCTTGTTGCAGTTTCCAATTCAGTTTTTTCTGCATGCTTCTTGTTATGCGTTTTGGTCTCTTTATTCTATGTTAGGTGAGGGACAGCACGTGATTCAGGTGAGGTTTTCTGCTGGCGTGTTGTTTCTGTGTAGGACTCTATAGCAGCCTGACTTGGTCCGTTTTCCTAATAGGAGATGTATTGGTGTCTTAAGGCCTGGTGTAATATTTTCAGAGACTTATTGTACATTAAAAGTGGGATCTTACATAAAATGCACACATTTACTTGTATTTAGTTTTAAACATATTGTATGGCTCTCATGGAATTACATTTTAAAATATGTGGCGTTTATGGCTCTCTCAGCCAAAAAGGTTCCTGACCCCTGATCTAGATCATTGGCCATTCTTATGTGCATTGGGCTGCTGAACATGCCCACGTTTGCCCATATGGTGTATATCTTAGTCTCAACCATCGAGGAGCCACAGTTCACTGACTTTGGAATTACAGGATGCATTGGGACCAGCTGATATCTTCTCTGACTGGATCCTTGGTTCCTCCAGAGATTTTGTGGTGCATCTCAGTGGCAGTGACCTGAGAAGATGGAATTGCAGATGATTGATAAATGTATCATACAAAGACTTTACGTTGCTTTTCCAGCTGCTGGTCGGATATCATCTCTCAGCCTAAGTGATGTGAAGCAGATGCCTTCAAAAGGTGAACCAGCAAATTGGCTCTTGTCTGAGTTCTCAAGGGGATTTCCATATACACCACCTTTGGTCCTGGGAGTTTTATCCAGGATTTTTTAGGAGGGTCCTAGTGCATCGATTTGTTTAACAATTCCTTACAGGAGACCATTGATGATATTTTGTGCAATAGGTCAAATTCCATACCTTTGGGGGAGTCTCATATAGCCTATTAAGAGTACGAAGCTGTGGCGGGGTACCCGAGCAGGAAATGTAAACTTGGTATAATTTGGAGTCTCTCAGGGTTGCAATATGATATGGAGTGTGGGTTCAACCCTGAAGATGACTGGCTCCTTGCTGGTTGTGGTGGGCCTGCAGTCAAGTGGCCTATAGGTCAAGTGATCTGGGGGTAGTGTTAACTTGCTGGTTGTGGCAGTTATCCTACCAGGGCCGGAAAGCGAGACAGAATGCTGCAGTTTATGTATAATGACTTTGTTGTTTTGCTTGGGTACTGGACTGTAATAAAGCTGCAGCCTTTAACCTCTCAATCACATGTATGGATATGGATTATTTATAATTGTGAAAAGATG
Organism: Rhinatrema bivittatum; assembly: GCF_901001135.1. Classification (NCBI taxonomy): domain Eukaryota; kingdom Metazoa; phylum Chordata; class Amphibia; order Gymnophiona; family Rhinatrematidae; genus Rhinatrema; species Rhinatrema bivittatum. Next base: position 95,459 of record NW_021821125.1, on the reverse strand, counting down.
AGGTGAAAGTATGAGGCTGGTCCAGGATTGCCTTCATATTATTGAATTCAGTAAAAGTGACATGCTTATTTGTGTTCCTTCTTTAACATGTATCATGCTTCCCATCTCTCTTTGTTTTTCAATGTTGTAACTGATAAAAGGTTATTTCCCTTTCACTCTGATGCCTAAGGATTTTTTTTTTTAGACAAGAGCACTTAAAATCAAAATAGATGGCTACTGGATAAATAAACTGGCAGCAAGAGGAAGAGCTTCAGACATTCTATTCGCCTCAATCAAAGGTTCTATCAGACTGAAAGTAGCACATAAGTGTTGTGGATTAAGGAACATGGGCCTGATAGCAGTGGAGGTAATTACCAGCCCTCCTTATTTGTTTGGTTAATCTAAATGGGCAGTTTCATAGCTGTATGTGATATTGTCTTGTCTAAAACTAATTTGTCTCCTCTTCAAAAAGCTTTTAAAAACAAGCTAGGGACCTTAGAATCAATAGGCCAGAGAAAATGTCTTATTCTCCCTTAGGAGCTCAAGAAAGTGTGTGTATATGTGTATGTGAGAGAGAGAGAAAATGAGAGACAGGAACAGAAATGACTTCTATGCTTTATTACAAGAAATTAAGGGCCCAATATTCAAAACGCGTTTAGCGCTATTTAGTCGGATAAGCGGAAATAATGCATCTAAGTAGCAGCTGCTGAATAAGCACCCTTGTTCAGCGGCCGCTTCTTAGTTATGCAAGTCTCTTATATGCCTAACATATTTGCACAAATAAAGTGGGAGTGCATTGGGCGGATCAAATGCGGAACAAGTTAGACGTATAACTTATACACCTAATGATCGATATTCGGAGTTAGGCGTATAAGTGTACATCTAAGTTTAGATGGCCCAAAGAGCAGGTCTAGGCCTAGCTGGGTAGACTTATCTGGTGAAGTGCGCACACATACAAATATATTTAATGACCTAGCCGTGCCACTGAATATTCATCATAACTTCGCCGGATTTGTTATATCCGGCTAACAGGGTCATTTATCAAATTGCTATAAGGCGTTTTCGCATGCGTTAAGCCCCTTTAACGCATGCAAAAACACCTTAACACATGCGAAAACGCCTCTCTACATCAAGCTAGGTTGAGAGAACATTGCACAAATCTCATCTTTGAGTGAGTTTCCTCAATCCGAAGATCATCAAATCTTCACAAGAGAGCACTGTTCTGTTTGTACGTCTCATTTTGAATGTCAAAGTGGCCCTTAACCACCCCCCCCCCCTCACTCTTTCTCTCTCTCTCACTCTCTCTCACTCTCTCTCCCTCTCCCAGGACTGCACTGGCTAAGAATTTAGCTTTATAATTCTATTTCATCTTCATAGAATATTTTATTAGGGCCTTAACGTGATTTACTGTTCAAGTCACCTTTTTCCTACCTTCATATTTGATATGTTTATTTATTTATTTATTTATTTTAAGTTTTTTTATACCGATTTTCCTGCATAAAATGCATATCAAACCGGTTTACAATGAAACAGAATGAGCAGGAAGTAAAATTCCTTAGTCTAATACATTTAAACATCAATAATGAAATAATTTTAAACAAAGCAAAAAGCTAAATAACATTAATAAAAGTTAAATTATTAACATAAACATAAATATAATTATATTAGAAGGAGCACAAAGGTTAGCATGAAGGGGAGCACACCCGGCACGCGACGCCTGGTGTAATTGTGCCGTTAATCGGGTCGCCGCTGGCTGGTCATCATGACGTGGGGGGGGGGGCGAGTCTTCACATCGCTGATTTTCTCTTTTAACATCTCAGTTCATTTTTACTATTTTTTTGTGTCTTTTTCTCACAAGATGTAGTTTTCTTTAAGTGCCCGATGGTAGTGGGCTGCCCCTCTGTAACAGCGCCTGGTGGAATCGCACCGTTAATCGGGTCGCCGCTGGCTGGTCGTCATGTCATATTTGATATGTTTATGTCAGAATAGTTTAAGGAGGGGGGGAGGGGAATTGTTTGCTATACAATTCTCAAGCCACAACATTTTATTATGTTTTCTATGTACTAACCAGCATTACAACTGGCATGGTAACAAGTTATCTGCTGGTTTTAATACCCAAAATGCAAAAAGCAATAGTATTGTCATGGCTGCATTAATGCATGGTTGTGGTAATGAAGCTTATGTTCTGCATATCAGATTTCCCTAATTGGCACAAAGTGAAAGGTCCATTTAGTACAAAGAAACTTCCCCCACTTACCAGAACATGGATCATGGGTTGCAGAGTATTAGATTTTATACATAATATTTATGGGATTGTTGGGTTGCATATTTTTTTAGATGGTATTCATGGATCAGTGGGATTTTTTTCAAAATATTATTAATATCTGTAAGTGATTTCATGCTATGAGAATTAGACAAAGGAAAGGCAGAAATAGCAGTATTTCTATTTATTTATTTATTGCTTTTCTATACTGACGTTCGTTGGCACATCACATTGGTTTACAATAAAAATATATAAAGCATAGAAATAAAATAAAATACCAACGTTGGGCCGGATTCTATAAATTTGCGCGAGCTCATACTTTTGTTCGCGCACCAGGCGCGAACAAGGCATTATGTTCCAGAAGACCTGGAGGGGTATATAATAAACGTATTTGTAACTGTTTAGAACAGAAAAAAATGATTTCATATTGAAGTACTGAATGAATGGCTTATAGTACAAGTCCATGTTCTTTCTTAGCAGCAAGAAGGAGACCACCTCCTCTTCTGTTGCTCCTAGGAATAGAAACAATGTCATAGAGGTGTGTTGGTAGCTGATTAATTAAAACTGTGTCAGTCTTTTTAAACCAGTGATGGCACATATATCTGGTTTATAGTCTAATAAAATATCATTTAAAACTGGAGTCTTTTTTACTAGATTATTTCTAGATATATTGACTGTATTTGACATAGTTCCTCCACCTCCTGCTCTTTGTATACTCCTCCTTGTTCGCCCTCCCTGTTCATTGTAATTTCTACCTTTAAAGTTACATTGTAAACCGGTATGATGTATGCATACTAATACCGGTATATAAAAGTTTTTAAATAAATAAATAAAATAAATAAATAAATAGTTAATAGAGATGTGAATCGTGTGATCGATCGTCTTAACGATCGATTTCGGCTGGGAGGGGGAGGGAATCGGATCGTCGCAGTTTGGGTTTTTTAAATATCGTGTAAATCTTGTAAATCGTGTAAATCGAAAACCGGCACACTAAAACATCCCTAAAACCCACCCCAACCCTTTAAAATAAATCCCCCACCCTCCCGAACCCCCCCAAAATGCCTTAAATTACCTGGGGTCCAGTGGGGGAGAGGGGAAGGGGGAGGGCGGGAAAACCGGCAAACTAAAACAACCCTAAAACCCACCCCGACCCTTTAAAATAAATCCCCCACCCTCCCGAACCCCCCCCCCCAAATGCCTTAAATTACCTGGGGTCCAGAGGAAGGGTCCCGGTGTGATCTTTTACTCTCGGACCTCCTGTGCATTGTAGAAATGGCGCCGGCGCTACCTTTGACCTGTCATATGACAGGGCAAAGGTAGCGCCGGCGCCATTTTGTTTTTTGTCCCCCGACGGCAGGAGCGTAGGAGATCGCTCCCGGACCCCCGCTGGACCCCCAGGGACTTTTGGCCAGCTTGGGGGGGCCTCCTGACCCCCACAAGACTTGCCAAAAGTCCAGCGGGGGTCCGGGAACGACTTCCTGCACGCGAATCATTTTCCGTACGGAAAAAACGATTCACGGCAGCAGATCGCTCCCGGACCCTCGCTGGACCCCCAGGGACTTTTGGCCAGCTTGGAGGGGCCTCCTGACCCCCACAAGACTTGCCAAAAGTCCAGCGGGGGACTGGAACGACCTCCTGCAGTCGAATCGTGTTGCAATACGGCCGGCGCCATTTTGCGCAAAATGGCGCCGGCCATGGTGGAGTTGTCTTCTGTTTGTCAATCTTATTTAGCTAGATGTGAGCAGTAGGTTAGCACAGGTGATTCATATTCTTTTTTTTTTTAATTTATTCTTTATTAATTTTTTTCAATGATAAACAAAATACATTGAATAGAAAATGGCATATTACGGTACATACATTTCCTTACATAAAACTTTCAGGTAATTAACATATATTATTTATACCATCCACTAGCCCTCTATATAGGTGGGAGATCCAACTCAATAAGACGACTTAAGGAAAAACGCTACATAGAGGGACGGTATTTCCTTAACAGAACGCTCTACTCACACTGGGGTAGATTTTAAAAGAAGCACGCGTGGCTGAAGAACGGCGTGCGCTGCTGCGCACACCGCGGGTCACATAAATTTTGCATAGTTTGTGCACCTGTGCGCACACTATACAAAATCTGTGTATATGTGGACCCTGATTTGTGCGCGTCACTCAAGGTGCCACGCGCGCATGTTGCACGCACGGCTTATGCGCACAAGCAAAGTTGTGTGCGCCGGTATATCTGTGCACTTCCCACAATCGTGTGAGTTTGCCCATGCACATTCGAACACAAGGGCGGGACTTCCCGTTTCGCCCACACCCCAAAATGGCAGGAAGTGGAAGGCAGCCAATTTCACCACCAGGGACGTCGAACTGCTGGCATCCCTGGTGGTGAAGAGGGAAAGTGTGTTATTCCCAGTGCGTGGCTGTAGGACCGACTTCCCTCGTCTTTGGCGGTCCTGGAGGCGGTTGCAGGTCCGCTATAATGAGCGAGCATCGCACTCCCAAGGAGTAAGTAGACTTTACTACAGTAGATGGGGTTAATGTGGGAATGTGAATGTCAGGTTAGGCCTCAGAGGAGGAAACAGTCAGAGTATTGTAGGGTTATAGTTTACTGTAATGTTAAAAGATAATTGGGAAAGCTGATAACTACATGATTGTTTAAGCTTATTATCATGGTTCTCCAAGATTCATTAATGTTATAACACTCACATTCAAGTATGCAGTTCCTATTATTACTATCAGAGTACACTAATGGTTCTCTCTTCCTTTCCTTCTAATAGATAGAGGACCTGAAGAAGAAAGCCCGGTGGCTGCGCCTCAAGAGGTAGAGGTGGCTGGAGCGGTTGCGGGCTGGGACTGGTGGTAAATGATCCTTCAAAGCTACTGGAATGTTCTATCTCCCTTCTGAACCTGAAAAGAAAATTGGTTCTTACCTGATAATTTTCGTTCCTGTAGTACCACGGATCAGTCCAGACTCCTGGGTTTTGCGCCCCCCCCCCCCCCCCCAGCCAATGGAGACAGAAGTTTAAAAACAAAACTCTGCCTTATCTAGGCTGGTGCCACCTACAGTCCGGCAGTATTACTTAATGTCAAAGCAGAATGAATCACAAAAACACCAAATAACTATATATAGTAACCTAACAACTGCAACCGGCTTAATAAACCCCCAAATGGGAACAGAACCCGTGCTATCGATAACTGAACATACCGAATTGACCTGTAAATTGAAAGAAACGCCCAGTATGGACTCTCCCTTACCTTGTCATAACTAATGGGTGGGATTCTGGACTGATCCGTGGTACTACAGGAACAAAAATTATCAGGTAAGAACTAATTTTCTTTTCCCTGTACGTACCCGGATCAGTCCAGACTCCTGGGATGTACCAGAGCTGTCATTAAATGGCATGGGATCTGGAGAGGCCCGCCCTGAGCACCCCTTCTCCAAATCCAGCGTTTCCTGGAGCCTTAACATCCAGATGATAATGTCTGGCAAAAGTATGTAAGGACTTACATAAGAACATAAGAAAATGCCATACTGGGTCAGACCAAGGGTCCATCAAGCCCAGCATCCCGTTTCCAACAGTGGCCAATCCAGGCCATAAGAACCTGGCAAGTACCCAAAAACTAAGTCTATTCCATGTTACCATTGCTAATGGCAGTGGCTATTCTCTAGGTGAACTTAATAGCAGGTAATGGACTTCTCCTCCAAGAACTTATCCAATCCTTTTTTAAACACAGCTACACAAACTGCACTAACCACATCCTCTGGCAACAAATTCCAGAGTTTAATTGTGTGTTGAGTAAAAAAGAACTTTCTCCGATTAGTTTTAAATGTGCCCCATGCTAACTTCATGGAGTGCCCCCTAGTCTTTCTACTATCCGAAAGAATAAATAACCGATTCACATCTACCCGTTCTAGACCTCTCATGATTTTAAACACCTCTATCTTATCCCTCCTCAGTCGTCTCTTCTCCAAGCTGAAAAGTCCTAACCTTCCTTGCAAGAGATACGCTGAGCTTATTGTCTCCTTCAACCAGTGAGCAATGGTAGTCTTGGAAGCAGCATTACCTCTTCTAGGCCCACTCCAAAGCACGAAGACGTGGTCTGACAACCGGAAAGCATTGGTAACTTCCAGGTAACGCAACAACGTCCGTCGGACATCCAATCTTTGCAAGTCCTTAGACAAAATATCTGAACTGTCCAAATCAAAAAATGATGGGAGTTCTACCGTCTGATTTAAATGAAAGGAAGAAACAACCTTAGGGAGAAATGAAGGTACTGTGCATAGTGACAACCCAGACTCCGAGATCCGCAAAAAGGGCTCCCGATAAGACAGAGCTCGAAGCTCGGAAACCCGCCTTGCCGAGGCAATAGCCGCTAAGAACACCACCTTCAGAGTGAGATCCTTCAAGGTGACCTTGCGGATAAGCTCAAAGGGAGCACCGCACAAAACCTTAAGTACCACATTCAGATTCCAGGAAGGACAAGGTCATCGAAACGGCGGACGTAAATGTTTTGCTCCTTTAAGGAATCGAACCACATCTGGGTGAGATGCCAAAGGCACACCGTGGATCTGATCACGCAAGGACCCCAGTGCCGCCACCTGAACATGCAAGGAACTACACGAGAGATCCTTTCCCAAACCGTCCTGAAGAAAATGCAAAACATCCGGAACGGTCACCCGAGTAGGCACCAGCTCCCGATCAAGGCACCACGTCTCAAATACCTTCCACATAAGATAACGATGTAGAAACCTTGCGGGACCTTAGGAGGATGGTTACTACAGCATCCAAATACCCTCTGGATTTCAGCCTTTCTCTCTCAAAAGCCATGCCGCTAGACAAAAGCGTTTGACCTGGTCGAAACAAACGGGTCTCTGATATAGAAGATCCGGTACATACTGAAATGAAATGGGATCCTCTAAGGCTAGATTTACCAGATCCACAAACCAAGGGCGTTGGGGCCATTTGGGAGCTATGAGCACCACTTCCGTCGGGTGCAACGCTATGCGTCGCAGAATCCTGCCGATGAGGGGCCACAGGGGGAACACATACAGTAGAACATCCATCGGCCAAGGCAGTACCAGAGCATCCATGCCCTCCGCTCCCATCTCCCTGCGACGAGCGAAGAATTGAGGAGCTTTGGCATTCTTGAAAGTTGCCATCAGGTCCAGGGCGGGAGTCCCCCACTGTGCACAAATGAGTCAAAATGCGGCCTCCGCGAGTTCCCACTCTCCGGGGTCTAGAAGATTGCGACTGAGAAAATCTGCATGAATGTCCTTTACCCCGGCAATGTGAGAGGCTGCTATGCTGCACAGATGCTGCTCCACCCACGAGATCAATTGACGGGCTTCGGACACCACTGGTTGACTCTTGGTTCCCCCCTGTCGATTGATGTAGGCCACAGTGGTCGCATTGTCCGACTTGCCGCGGACCAGCGGAAGGAAGACCTGCAGCGCCAAGTGAACCGCTCTGGTCTCTAGATGATTGATGGACCAACAAGCTTCCTGTGGGGACCATTGCCCCTGCACTGACTTTCACAGGCAAACCGCTCCCCAACCGGACAAGGGCGTTGTCATCCATGGTGACCCCTGTCCAGGATGGAACTACCAACGGTACTCCGCGGCTCAAGTTGTTCTGACACAACCACCAATCCATGCTGGACCGAGCTGACTGTGTCAGTGGTAATGTCAGATGAAACTGTTCTGACACAGGGTTCCATCGGGAAAGCAACATGGACCTTAATGGCCGCATATGAGCGAAGGCCCAGGGAAGCAATTCCAACTTTGAAGTCATTGACCCCAACACCTGAAGATAATCCCAGACTATTGGGATTGGCTTGGATAACAAGCGCAGGACCTGACCCTGTAGCTTGAGCATGCGTTCCCATGTGAGAGACACCGTTACCCGACGAGTGTCGAACAAGGCTCCCAAAAACTCCAGAGATTGAGAAGGAACTAGCCGGCTTTTGGACACATTGACCACCCAGCCGAGAGTTTGCAATAACTGAAGCACCCGTTGAACTGCTTCCTGACAGAGCAACTCTGCCTTGGCATGAATTAGCCAATCGTCCAGGTACGGGTGTACCAGAAAACCTTCCCTGCGAAGATGTGCTGCTACCACCACCATAATCTTGGTGAAAGTTCAAGGCGCGGTAGCAAGGCCGAATGGCAGCGCCTGAAACTGGAAATGCTGACTCAGCACGGCGAACCTTAGGAATCGCTGGTACTCTGCCCGGATTCCAATATGAAGATACGCTTCCGTGAGGTCCAGAGATGCTAGAAATTCCCCCTGCCTCACCGAAGCAATCACGGACCACAGGGTCTCCATACGAAAACAAGGTATTTGCAGACATCTGTTGACACTCTTCAGGTTGAGAATCGGTCGAAAGGTTCCTTCTTCTTTTGGTACCACGAAGTAAATGGAATACCAGCCCCTGCGGAGTTCGTGTGGCGGAACGGGAACAATCGCGCTGAGGTCGCGAAGATGTCTCAGTGTCTCTTACCGCCCGGTGCTTGTCTGTAAACCCGTAGGGCAATACCAAGAAGCACTGGCGAGGCTGACGTACAAAATCTAACACATAACCGTGTCTTATCACATCTAGGACCCACTGATCCGATGTGATTCTGGTCCATTCCTCATAAAACTGAGACAGTCTGCCCCCAACCACTGGCACCGAAGAATGGACCAGCCACACATCATTGCGAAGGCTTTCCACTCTGTACATTCTGACCGGCCCCCGGTCGGCCGAAGTGGCGCCCGCGAAAGGACTGAGAGTACGTCTGCTGCCTGTTGGCACTATGGCGAAAAGATGAAACCAACCCCCGCGAAGTCCGAGGCCTCTGACCTCCACGAAATTGGGAATGGGAAGACGGATCCCCTCTTGACCTTGGTCTGTCCTCTGGTAAACGATGCACCTTGTTCTCACCTACAGACTCAATCAGATCCTCCAATTCCTTGCCAAATAACAATTTGCCCTTAAAGGGCAACGACCCCAGCCGGGCTTTAGATGACACATCCTCTGCCCAAAGGCGGAGCCACAACAAGTGTCGCACCGAAACCGCCGAAACCATGGATCTGGCCGATGTGTGAAACAAATCATAAAAGGCATCTGCACTATAGGCAATCACCACTTCTAGACGCCCTGCCTGACGCACTTCCTCTGGGGAAAGTGAATCGTTGACCAGTAGCTGTTGCACCCACTGAAGTCCTGCTCGCAAAGAGAAATTACTGCAGATAGCTGCACGATTCCCTAGTGCAGAGCCCTCGAAGATCTTTTTAAGCTGTATCTCCAGCTTACGGTCCTGTAAATCTTTAAGAGCCGTCCCCCTGGTAACCGGGATGGTGGTCTTCTTTGTGACCGCCGCCACAGCCAAATCTATCTTAGGAACCCTCAAGAGTCCCAACACTTCCTCGGGCAGAGGTTAGAGCTTATCCATCACTTCTGATACCTTGAGGCCCAAATCAGGGGTATCCCATTCCTTGAAAAGTAAATCCGACGCTAAAAAATGAAACGGGAAAGCGGAAGGAGGACCCCTCAGTCCCAACACTACCGGGTCCATAGCACCCAGCCTGGACTCTTCCTGCGGCAATTGTATCCCTAATTCTCCAAGAATTGCCGGGATGAGTGGCCCCAGCTAGTCCTGTCGAAAGAGACGGACTAATTTCGGGTCATCCCCATCTGTCCCATGGGTACCTCTCAGACTACCGGACAACTGGTCTCCGTCCCCTTCAACCCCCCTTGGGGGTTGGGACGGTAGGTCCTGGTCTCCCTGCGGTTCCTCTGGCTCATCTGTATCCGAAGAAGTATATGGATCTCCCTGCGGGGTCCGCAATCTGAAAGGTCGGGGCCCCTTGGCGAGATCTGGTGCCTGGGTGGTCCAAGTACAGGGCCTTCTGTTTGTGAACTGGTAGACTATGACCCAATTCTGTGCAGCACAGTGACAGTGAGCAGTCTTGTGAAAGTCATATTCCCCAAGCGCTCTGTTGTGTGCCTTAAGCCCTCCCTCTGCCACAAGGAATACCAATGGCTGGGTTCTACACTATTTAGAATGCCTGGGTCATTGATAGCTATATATCACTGGCTTAGTAGTGAGGTGTATGTACTGTACCATGCATACCATATGAACCTAAGGACATGACACACCATTTGGCAGTGTGTACTCATTTGTTTCTCATCTTTTTTAGGAGAGCCAGATGATAAGCATCCTGGACCTGCACCTAGATGACCCCCAAAGGCTGTACCATTGTCTGCAGGTGATCTCTGACTCATCAGAAGAGGAGGAAGGGGGAGCCCTTGAACAGCCGGAACAGCCTGTGGAGGAAGAGGAGCAGCAGCAGCAGGGAGAGGAGCCGGAGGACACTGGCTGATCTGTTTCATGATTGCCCGCAGGACAGCAGTGCGTCAGACCAGCCCGAACCTGAACTGGTTGCCAGTCAGGCTGAGAGACTGCTATTACAGCAGGGTGCCGGACTCTTGGACGCTATCTCCAGCCTGCCTGATGTGGTGTGGCAGGAAACAGAGTCCCTCCGTGATACCATCAGGGAGGAATCACAAGCCCTCCGTGATACCATCAGGGAGGAAGGACAGGGGCTTCAGCAGGCGATCCAGGACCTTTGCCGGACTACTGATGAACAAACTGAGGTGTGGAGGGAGATGCTGCATCGGATCCCTCCTGTGCAGCCGCAGCCACCAGTGGCATCATGGCCTTTCATGGGTCCCTGGTTGCATTACCCTCCACCTTATGGGCCTCTGGCAAAGGAATGTGTCTGTTAAGGGCAAGGTTATGTAGCATACAGCAGGCTACAAAGATCTCACACACTTTAAGGGGACTGTACAGATCTTTCGAGACAGCGGAAGCAGGATTTCAGGATGCCAAATGTTCTCTCTATGACAGCCCTGGTCTTATGGTGTGCCCTGTTGTAGCGAGTCTCAGCGGCAGTTGCAGGGGAGGCAATGGGGATCATGAGCCAGGTTTTAAGTGGATAGCCTCTGTCACCTGTAGGAGAAGACAGCAAATCAAGGTTACATTCCTTCTGTGCTTCATTGTGGCACAACTCAGAAGGCAAGCAAACACGAGGCATGCTGTGCCACCCTAAATAGAAGCTTACCAGACATAGAGCTGGGAGGTATTATGTTAGAAGTTTGTAAGCTTACCTAGGAGCCATCCCCCAGTGATGTGTCCTTGCTGGAAATGGTCATGAATTCTGGATTGTGATAGAATGTAGGCATCATGACTGGATCCTGGAAAGCGGGGCACCACATTGGTGATGATGCCCTTGGCGTTGCACACCACTTGCATGTTTAGAGAGTGGAAACCCTTGCGGTTTTGGAAGGTGGCCTCATCTCTTCCTGGTGCCCTTAGGGCCACGTAAGTGCAATCAATAGCTCCCAAGACTGAGGGGAAGTGTGCAATTTGGTAAAAGTCTCTCATTATTTCTTGCTGTTCCTCTCTTCTGAAGGGGAAGGCACCTTAAATATTTTCAGACACTTTAAATATTTTCAGACACTTAGTACTTTCACTACATTTTTCATGTCCCTGAGCAGATACTACATCTCCACCTGCAGTTCACAACATGATGTTTTTATGATTTATCGAATCAGCAAATCATTCCTCTATATTGTTTCTGTTGGCACTTTTGTTCTAGCCAAGAATGTTATTTTTGCTATCTGCTTCATTCCATTATTTATTAATGGCAGTAACTTATAACTCCAGCATGCTTCCATACCATACCATTGTTCACATTTACTGACACCTTTTGCACCCAAAATATTTTCAAACACTTAGTACTTTCATTATATTGTTTAATATGTCCCCAAACAGACACTTCACCTGCAGTTCACAACGTGAGCAAATCATTTCTCTAATGTTTTAGCCTGCACTATTGTTCTAGCCAAGAATTTTAGATAGCTTTCTTTATTTCATTTTCTCCCGTCGTTTACCAATGGCAGTAACGTTTGTCCAGCGTTCAAATTGAGACACCTATTAAATGTTGTTTTTAAGTACAAGATTATCTTTAATTACATGTTCTTTTATTTAAGTAAGTTCATTGGACAATCCGTTCCCTTTTTAGTATGAGGCACCATTAAGCGCCATCAAGTATGAGGCACCATCAAGCATTTATGAGCCACTGGTTTTATGATAAGGTGTGTTTCTTTCATATCCATTTTTCATACATTTCTTCATTTTTTAATGTTATTTTTGTTTGATTTTCACTTGTTACTTCTTTCATTCACCAATAATTATTTTGACAGATATGTTCGTGCCGCAGATCGCATTTGATTATTCAAAGAATAATCTTTAATTCATTTGAATTTTGATTATTCTCCCATAGGGTACAATTTTACATTACAATACCTTTTTATGCAATATCTGATCATCTTCACATATTCTTCATTTTCTTTTAAACATACATGGGTCTCCTACTCGTAATATAGAATTCTAGATTGATGTTGCCTATATGCTTATATATTGATTTTGCATGTTTTTATGGTTTTTCTCTGTTCCTTATTGATTTTTATTTTTTATGTGAGGTTCTTGATTTTATTCATGTATTTAATTTATGTTTAATGTTTTTATGATGTTGTTCATGTTTTTTACTTATTTATGATTTTAATTACTCATTATTTATATATGTATGTTTGTTCATTGCCCCTGAGGCAGCCACTGGGTAGTGGCAAAACTCTGCCTGAGTCAAGCGGTTTTACTTTTTTGATATGTCTCCAGCCATTAAAGAGATTGAAACAAAACATATGACATAAGTACCAATGGCAGCAAGTATCCTTTTTTCTTTTGGATTCAGAGGTGCAATTTGATTCTTAGCAATGTGAGCATTTTATGCCAAATGATGTGTACACCTGTTGCTGCCTGCCTATTTACAGGTGAGGTGAACTTACCGGCTATGGCTCACAGAGTGTCCAGCCGCTCAGCCATGCCATCAAAGACATCTGGTCCCAGCTTTTGCATGAGGCACTCCTCCATGGTGGTCAGGACAATGGGACAAGGGGCTCCTCCTCTGGTCCACCTTATATATTTATTTCTGGCCGCCACCTTGGCTTTCAGCTGAGCTTTGATGTCCTTTTACCTGTGGGCCACCTGTTCCCCTGTTCATTTGACTCCGCTCTGCCTGGAGATGCCCTGGGCTATGTTTCTCCAGATCTGGCCCTTGGCTGCCTTTGAGGGTCGCCCAGTTGCCAAATAGCATGGCATAATACTCCAGGACCCCTCCAATGACCATCTCATTATCCTGGATGCTGAATTTGATAGCCCTGAGATGAGGCCATCCTGCTGTCTGGTTGCCAGAAGGGGGTGCCACTTCCACTTCTGGAGAGGTGTCCTCCCTTTCCTCACTCTCCCTTCCACTCCCCTCTCCAGTCCCTTCCTCCTGCCTCTGCCCTGCCAACTCCCTTCCCCTCTGCCCTCTCTGTCTAACCCTAGCCTGATGTCCTCCTTCCACCATCATCGCCTGTCTATCCCCTTCCCCCTCCCACCTCCTCCTTTCCCTTCCCTTCTGCCTATCTCTATTCCTGTCCCTGTCTCTACTTCTACTCCTCTTTCTCCTAGCACTCCTACCCTCATCTTCCTGCATCCTATTCTCCCTCTTCCCCCTCCTCTCCTCTCATCTATCTTCTCCTTTCTCCCCATGTCTCTCATGCTCCATCCTCCTCACCACAAACACCACTACTCCATTCCTACACCAACACTCTTCCATTCCTTCTCACCCCTCCACCAACTCCACTCCTCAACACTCCTCCACCAACACTCCTGTACTCCTCCACACCAAAAGACAGACAGACAAACTGGACTAACAAACAAAATCATTCATTCCAACAAAGAAGACAAAAGACTAAGGTAAAGGGAAACAGATAGCAACAGAAAAAAAGACAACTCACTCAGTAATTACTATAAAGAATCTCCAGTTAGCCACCAACAACACCTACCTACCTCCTCTCTCCAAACTCCTGACACACCCTCAAAGAGGCAGCTGCAAGAAGCCAGGATATGTAAACTGAAAAAATAATGCACCATGCACTAATTTACACTAGCCTGCGCTGATGCACAGTGTGTTGACACAGCACCACATGCGCTGACACAATGCCGCGGTCATGTTGCATGTGCCAGCCGAGGCAGACCTGCGACTCGGTTCCCTCATCTCTCGCTGACGAATCCAGTGCCTAGTTCCTCATCCCTGGCAGCGGTGGGCCTCCGGCTACGTCCTCGGGCCCCCCCCCCCCATGCCTCATCTTCTTCTACAGACCTCTGTGTTTCGCATCGGGCCTCTCTGCATGGCCCATGGAGAGATACCGCCATTCAGCGCCGTGCCCCTCCCTAGGTGCACTCGCGTGCGCATCATTGTATCTTCTGAAGGGCCCCTGGAAGGAACTTGGCTGCGGCCCCGGATGATGACATCACCGAAGCTCCGGTATTTAAGGCTGGGCTCGGCTTCCAATGATCACCTTTGCAACAGGTCTCCATGCTGGTCGTGTACTCGTTGCCTCCTGGTGATTCTCCTGCGTTCCTAATCCCTGCAAGTTCCTGTTCCTGTTCTCCTTCGTCCCTGCATTCCTGATTCCAAGCCTCTATCAGATTGCCTACTCAGACATGACCGCTGCATTGCCTGACTATGCCATTGACTCTCTCCAAGCCTGGACCTCTGCATTGCCTGATTATGCCATTGACTCTCTCCAAGCCCAGACTGCTGCATTGCCTGACTACGCCATTGACTTTCTTCAAGCCCGTACCTCTGCGTTGCCTGACTACGCCATTGACTCTCTCCAAGCCCGGACCTCTGTGTTGCCTGACTATGCCATTGACTCTCTCCAAGCCAGGACCTCAGCTTTGCCTTGCCACCACTCCTTGATTGCCACCAGCCCTGACTCCAGCTTGCTCTATGATGCCTCTTCAAATTATCTCCTGGACTTGGCCTATTCAGGCTTTGGCCTGTTCTTGCTCGGGTGCCTCCTGTCTGACTTTGATTCTATTGGCGCCCGGGTCTCCGGGACTCCGCATCATCCAGTACAGACTTCTCCAGTCTACTGTTGCTGCCTCTGGGCTGACCTCTCTGGATTTCCATCAACGACAACATATGGAGGCCCACCTAAGCCCTGCCGGCTCCGGTACCCAATGGCTCAACCCACGCAGAACGAGGGCTGGTATTGGTGAAGCACCAGTCAGCCTCCATCCTTCAGCCCACTCCACCTGCCGACAGTGGGGACCCATAGGATCCCTCCTACGGGTAGTGTTAACCCCACCTCGGCCCAATGGTCCACCTCCGGCTCAACAGTACATTATTTACCCATGCAATGAGGCAGGTTGAAAATTTTCATAACCATGCCCTTTGTTTTTTTAATCAAAGGCATTATTTTAACTATATTTATAGCTATTTGATGAATTTAGGTTGAAATTAGGTATGTCTTGCCTCTGGTGGTTTTAAAATGCAAATGTTATGTCATTTGAAGCATATTCTTGATCTGAAAGAATTGTCATTGATTTTCTAGGCTTCAATAATGACTATTTTGGATTATTGCAATTCCCTTTATATAGGGCTCCCTAAAACTAATCTCAGGGCTTTGCAGGTTTTACAAAATTTGGCTACCCATTTGGTTTTAAGTATGCCCCAAGAAGAGCATGTATCACCCCTTTTGCATTGACTGCTAATAGAATAAAGAATAAAGTTTTAAATTCTTGTTCTGGATTACAAATCTACCAGAGAAAATGGAACATTTTATTTACCAGCAAACAAACAACAAGGTTGAATCAGTAAAATGGACTTTATTGAATCTTGCCCATTTTATTTACCTATTTCATATAAAAGATTATATTCCTTCTCATCTCCTGTACTAAGCCAATAATATTTTATCGATTATATCAGTTAAACTGGAACCATTACAAGATACAAAAAAACACGCACTTTCTGTTGTGTTGGAGGTGGACCCTTGGCCTGGCGCAGGATGGGTATGGCTCTCTGAGGGTTCTCAGAGGGCGCCTGCCACAAGAAGGCGGAGCACACCAGGAGACAGAGGCTAGCTGGAGTTTTTCCAATAACAGTCCGGGGGCTCCATGGATTGAGCCCTTGGATTCCTGGACTGCCTGGGCTTAGGTGGGCCTATGAGGGTCTCCCAAGGAGGTAGAGGAGCGGTGTGCCCACCAAGAGCAAAGGTGCACGGCTAGTGGAGGACAGATGAGCTGGACCAGAATGGAGTGTACTGGAGACCACTGGAACGAGACAGGAACTGAAGGCCCTCTGGTCAGGATAGGCAGCGCCTAGTGGTCTAGCTTGTGGAAGGCCACGGGCAGCGTCAGAGCAGGCAGACCTGATGTGGAGCATTAGGGTCAAAGCCAGGGTATCTGTCCGAGGGTGGTCAGCCAAAGCAAAGGTCAGTTCCAGCTATCAGTCCAAACGTGGTCAGTGGCAAGCAGAGGTCAGTTCCAGGTATCAGTCCAGGCATGGTCAGTAGCAAGCTGAGGTCAGATCCAGGCAGCGATCCAAACATGGTCAGAGGCAAGCCGAGGTCAGTACCATGTATCAGTCCGAGAAGATACAACCTGGGTAGCGGAACGTTGAACAGGAATCAGGAACAGACGCTGGAACACAGGAAGGACCACAGGAACACAGGAACTCAGGAGCACTGGAAGACACAGGAACGCAGGAACACAGGAACACTGGAACAAGCACAGGAATAAGGAATGCAGGAACACAGGATGGCAACTAGCTTCACACAAGTGTGATGACCCATTTGCCAAGGCGAGGAACTGAGGAAAGGCCCTCGCCTTATATAGGATGCTTACGTGATGTCATCGGAAGGCATCTGGCCTGAGGTTCCCGCCCTGGGCCCTTTAAAAGAAGGAGTGACGGCCACGTACATGCCTAGGGGTGGGGCCAAGGATGCCGAGGACGCAAAGCCCCTGCGGGAGCTCCGTAGAGTGGCCTGTGACAATGGAGGCATTCAGGGCAGGCACTGTGGACACCAAGAGCTGGCAGCTGCTGCTAGGGAGGACAGGACGGCACCCGTGAGGGGAGCCTGAAGTGAGCAGGCCCGGTTGCAGCACCAGCGTGGCCGGGACACACAACAGTACCCCCCTTTCTAGGCCTAGGCATCTCAGGTTACTGTTGATGGAAAGCTCACAGGAGGTTCTTGGATGTGGTGGGAGGGCTCCCACGAGTTCTCCTCTGGTCTGAAGCACTCCCATGCCAGGAGGTATTCCCAATGACCTCTTCGGCGGCGAACATCCAAGACCTCCCAGACCTGGAGGGTGGCCTCAGGTTCAGCCGAGAGCTGAGTGGGTGGTGGCGGTCTCTGAGATGGCCAGAACAAGACTTAGGGCTTGAGCAGGGATACATGGAATGTATTGTGAATTCCAAGACTTGCCGGTAACTTCAGCTGGTACATTACAGCCCCCACTCAGCGAAGAATAGGAAATGGTCCCACATACTTTGGGGCCAGTCGTTGAGAGGGCAGCCAGAGGTGGATGTGGCACGTGCTGAGCCAGACCTTCTGTCCTGGCAAAAATACTGGGGCGGCCCAACTGTGAGTGTCCGTCACTGGTTTGGCACGATCGGCCACTTGACAGAGGTGCTCCTTAACCTGGTCCCATAGCTGGCGGATGGTCTGGGCCGTGGACTGCGCTGCAGGAGATGGCCCGCTGAGTGGGACTGGAGGAGGCAGGCGGGGCTGCCGACCAAAAACCTCCGCAAACGGAGAAGTCCCAGTGGCGGATGTGACATGGGTATTGTGTGACAATTCTGCCCATGAGAGAAGATTGATCCAGTTGTCTTGTTGGTCATTAACGTAAGACCGGAGGAAGGCCTTCAGGGAGTGGTTGGTTCTCTCGGCCTGACCGTTAGGCTGCGGATGGTAGGTGGAGGTTAAGATAAAAGTAATATTGAATTTTCTGCAGAGGGATTTCCAGTACTTTGCCGCAAACTGAGGGCCACGATCCGAGATGATCTCTTGCAGCAATCCGTGGAGACGGAAGACATGATTCAGGAAGATTTGGGTGAGTTCAGGAGACGGTAGGCCGAGTAAAGGCATAAAATGGGCCATTTTGGAGAAACGGTCTATTATGACCCAGATTACGGTGTGCCCCATGGAAGGGGGCAATTCCACAATGAAGTCTGAAGAAAGACTAAGCCAGGGATCCGTGGGTGCCGGAAGGGGCTAAAGAAGGTTTCACAGACATCCAAGTGGGCGGTTTTTGTTGAGCACAGACAGGACAAGAGTCTACGTAGTTTCAGGAGTCCTTTATCATAGTAGCCCACCAGTAGTGTCTGCGGAGCATCTCGAGGGTTCGGGCCTGGCCTGGATGGCCAGCAAGACAGGCGCCATGGGCCCAACAAAGTACTCACTCTCAGAGGTAGCGAGGCACCACCATCTTACCTGCAGGCATGGTGGTATTGACTGCGATGGAGATGCAGGCAGGATCTATGATATGAGCTGGAGTTTCGGGGTAACTTCCGGCTCTACAGAGCGTGAGAGCGCATCAGCGCGGAGATTCTTTTCAGCCGGGTGAAAATTGAACAATGAGAAAAAGAGGGCCCAGAGGGTCTGTCTTGCGTTCAGCAGTTGAGCCTCTTTCAGATGGTCTAAATTCTTATGATCGGTGTATATGGTGAACTTGTGCTGGGCCTCCTCGAGCCAAGAATGCCACTCCTGGAGAACCAAATTCACAGCCAGGAGTTCACGGTCCCCAATTGTGTAGTTGTGTTCTGCAGGTGAAAACTTGTGGGAGTAAAAAGAGCACAGAACAAGAGCTCCCTTAGTGGAGTACTGACTGAGGACCGCCCCGGCACCAATGGCGGACGCATCGACTTCAATGACGAAGGGGTGGTTCGGGTCTGGATGGCAGAGACATGGGCTGGTACAGAAGGCCTCTTTAAGTGCCTGGAATGCAGACTATACTTTAGGACTCCACTTCCGTAGATCATATCCCTTCTTAGTCATGGCGGCGAGTGGAGCGGCCAGCGTGGAGTAGTCTGTGATAAAGTGACGGTAATAGTTCGTGAATCCCAAGAATCTTTGCAGGGCCCGCAGGCCTACCGGCTGAGGCCAATCACGAATACCTTGGAGCTTTTCCGGTTCCATGGTGAATCCTTGACTGGAAATTATGTAATCCAGGAATGGGAGACTAACTGCTCAAACAGGCATTTTTCAAGTTTGGCGTAGAGATGACTTTGGGTAGACAGGAGTGAGGCAAGGCCCCCGAGGAGCGGGTACCTTAAGCGTCCTAGCTGGTAGAAGATAACCCCAGAGGGTGTAGAGGAGCGAGGCAAGGCCCCCGAGGAGTGGGTACCTAAGTCATCCTGGAGCGAGAATACACAGAGCGGAGGCATCTGGCAGCGAGGAGAGATCAGCATGGAAGATTCCTTGCTAACTCGTATCTCTATTCGTGAACCAAGATTAAATACCAGTGCTTGTGATGTCATGCGGTGGGGAAACCCCCGAGGTTCCCACCATGACGCACGTAAAGGACAGGGCTGCGCGCGCATGCGTGCCCTAGGTGACTCCGGTAGAAAGATGGAGAATGCAATCACCCATGCCGGCCTGGGAACGCCGAAAGGATCAGCAGGGAGAAGCAGAGGCAGCCATCTTCCCAAACTGAGCTGAATCAGGAAGAAAAAAGGTGAGCAATAGAGGGTGCAGCTGTTTGCGACTGACGGGCGCAACACTCAGCTCCTCCAGTTTGGCCACTCTAGACTCCAAAGATCAGGCTTGTTCTCTGAGAGCCAGGAGTTCTTTGCACTGGGTGTACATATACAATGTCTCACCAGCGAGTAAAAAATCAAAGCTGTGAATGCAAAAGACTGGAAGGCCCTCCTCTTGTTACTGGACTGCTGCCTTCATCTTAATTTTGTTAGGTTACTAGTTATGTTTATGTTGCTATAGGAGTAGGAATGCATACACCTAGAGTTCTTTAAATGTATTGGTATATTCACTATTGATCTGGTAGTGACCTACAAGGGGATGATTAAACTCTCAATAAGGGTTGGTGCAATACTGTGATTTAGATAAGAGCCTGATTGATTTTTAATAAGAAAGTGTCCTTGCCTATAAATTAAAGGATAAGCTACGGGTAGGTGGGAGGAAGGGAAATACAAACACTAGAATCAACTCCCTTTGGCTTGCTCATTATCTCAGACACATACAAACTCTAAAGAATATCCCCCACTATTTCATCTCTTCCCTAACCTTTTTAAGTTCTAAGATTTCCCAAAGCATTATAGAGATGTGCTTCGTTTAAGGATATCGGTTCGGGCTTCGGATTGGGCACTCTGTGGAAAATTTCATTATCCCACAGTTCGTTTTTTTGGGGGGTTTTCGGCAATTTTTGACAAAGTGCATTAGTGCGCACTAATGGGCCTTACTGTGCACTAACATCCAGTTAGTGCGCATTATCTCAGCATTAGTGCGCAGTACACCGAACAAGATTGTGCGCACTAGCTAGATATTAATGTGCATTAAGGCCCGTTAGTGCGCACTAACAGGTTAGTTAGTGCGACCTAATAGAACTTACAGTGCACTAAGTATGTAGTAGTGTGCTGTAACTAATGTTAGTTCGCACTAAAAAAATGCAACTTAAAAATTAAAAAGTATCAATTCAGAGGAGTTTGTTAGCTAGAAAAACAGTGCGCACTAATTGGTATTACTGCGCAGTTAGAGATATGCAGTGCGCAGTAACTCCATTAGTGCGCACTAACACGAAATACAAATTTGCCGAAATTTCAACAAAAATCGCTTCATATATCAGCGCTACTGAACCATGATGAATTAGACAATATCGTTGACATTGTCTAATTCGTGAAAAACGAATGCACATCCTAATTACCAATCCTCTTCAGCCACCAGCAAAATGATCTTCCCTCAGTGCTCCCACTGGAATGAGAGGTTTGAGTTTCACGCACCATAAGGCACACACTTCCAGTCCTCTTCTGCTGCAAGGAATGTGGGGCTCTGGAATCTGAGGCTGTGGAGTTCAAAGCCTGGAAGGCTCACTGTGACCTCTGGAGTCCTCTTCCTGGGGTTGCTGGGAATGGTATGCAGATGAGCCTTCTAGTCCTCTTCTGCTGAAAGAAGTGTGGGTCCTTCTTCCCTTTCTCCCTCTCCCTCTCCTTTTCCTCCACCCAATACCCAGTCCCCTTTCCCTCCCCATCCATCCTTATTCCTTTCTCCCTCATATTCTCACCCTAGCCAGGGTACTTGCGCCCTGACTCTTGACTACTGTTTCCTATCCCCAATCCTCTCTCCCTCAGTCTCTGGTCTTCTCTCTTTCCTTTCCCCCATCCTGGGTCCTTTTCCCCCTCTCCTTAATACCCATATTCTTCCCCTCTCTCTCTCTCTCTCTCTCTCTCTCAATGACCCATCCCCTGTTCAATTTTCTCTCTAATTTTCAGAATTCTCTCCCCAAATTGTTCCGCTTCACCTCAGAAAGCTCTTCCCATATCTTCCTCCCAACCTTGAAAATCTCTTCCCACATATCCACCTCTCGATCTTGGAAAGCTCTACCTTCTCACCCTTGAAAGGCTCTTCCTATATCTCCATCTCACCCCTAGGGGATTCTCCCTGCATGCTCCTGCTTCGCATTTTAAAATGCATATGGAGCTTAATATAAACTATATTGGCTACTGGTCCATTCACAAGTAATATATAAGGTCCCGTGTCGGCGGTCACCAGGCCTTCCACTGCGCACCAGGCCTCATGCCAGAGTTCGGCGTCCTCAGTGGCATTGGCTACACCCCTACACATGTGCACGTGGACTGCCCGGCCTCTTGTAGGGCCAGAGGCAGGTCCTAACTCCACGACGTGCCCTGATTGAATGTACGATATAAGGAAGTCCCTGTCTGCACTTCCTTGCCTTGGCAATCGGTTCGGCACTGCAAGTGTACAAGTTTGCCTCCGCGTTCACAGTCTTGTTCCAGTGTCCTACTGTTCCAGCGTCCTACTGTTCCAGCGTCCTTCTGTCCTGTCTCCCCAGGTAATACTCTCGATCTGGTACTGACCTCTGCCTGTTCCTTGCCCATTCTGCTCGCTGCCTGGATCCTGACTTCTGCCTGCCTTGTGACGTCATCTGACCTCTGGAACCTGACCACTGCTGCATTGACTACACCTCAGACTGAGCCTCGGATTTTGACCTCGGCTGCCATTGGCCACGTCTCCTGATTCTGGCTTTGTCCCTTGCCTTGTCCGCCTACACTATACTGGCCTTCCTTGCTCCTCCAGACCTACAGCCTAGAGTCCGACTGCTCTCCCTTGCTGCTCGTGGGTACACCTCTCTACCACCTCTCTGGGAGACCCTGCATGGCCCACCTAAGTTCAAGCGGCCAGGGTCCCTACGGGCTCCACCTGTAGGGATCGTGGGCTTCTAGTGGTGAAGCTCATCCTAGCCTCTGTCTCCTCCTGTGCTCTGCCCTCTGGGGGCAGGTGCTTCCTGGTCCCTACCAAGGAGCCATTCTCCACTGCTCCAGGACAAGGGTCCACCTCCAAGCGCAACAGGTTGCCAAGGCCATGGACTCGGCGGATTGTCCTGCCTACAGGGCCCTACTGGGTTTGGCTGCCACAGTCCAAGAACATTGCAGGACTTTGGAATCGCTAGTCTCTTCGGTGGAAGAGTTCATTCTCAGCTGCAAGATACAGCTCTGGCCAATCCCGTGGGCCTATCAGCCTCTATGCTACCCAAAGTATCGTTGGCGCTCCCTGCACCTCCATGATACAATGGGGACCCACACTCCTATTGTGGCTTCCTCAATCAGTTTTTCTGAGAGATTTTCTCCAGTTGTAACTACATAATTTGCCTGGTTAGGAACAGAACACAGGCTAATTAAACAGGCGGTTTCTTGTGGAACAGCTGGTCTGGTAGCTGTACAACGGGGACAAGCTTTGTCTGGAGTAAACCAGGCTGAGAAGGGTCTCTGGAGCTGAGAGCATGGGGGTAAGGGTGAACTTCAGGAAACATTGGAACAGCATGTGGGTACGCATGGATGTGAATGCAGGTAAGCGTGGTCTGTAGTAAGCCAGGGATACAGGGACATTTTCACCATCCTGGCTTAGGAGTGTTACAGTTCAAGCATTCTTGGTAGACTGAAACATTTTTCTTCTGACAGCTACTGCATGCCCAGGATTTCTGATCTGAAAGCTGATAGGTTAGACAATCTTGGTAATGTGGTAATTCAAAGTTTGACAATGAGTACAGGTAAGATACCACTGAGTATCAGGAATATTGTATAGAGCAGAAAAATAAGTTGACTCACCGAACTGATGCAGATTTCTGTCCCTATATCTGGAGGTAGATGGCTTTGGCATGCTGTTGCGGTTTTGGGCTGTAGTCTGGTGTGGTAAATACCACCTGCAGGAGTGACACAGGACAGGAGGATGGGAGCAAAGCAGATGATCTGGTAAGGCTGGGTAGAGTCTCCGGGGCCGGGTGCAGGATGATAAAATTCCTGGAGCTGGGTCTCGGCTGAGAAGGCCTTCTAGAGCTGGATGAGAAGAGTCTCTGATGAAGGGTGTTGGCTGAGAAGGGTCTCTGATGATGGATACTGGCTGAGAAGGGTCTCTGATGATGGGTGCTGGCTGAGAAGGGTCTCTGGAGCTGAGAGCATGGGGGTAAGGGTGAACTTCAGGAAACATTGGAACAGCATGTGGGTACGCATGGATGTGAATGCAGGTAAGCGTGGTCTGTTGTACTGGAACTGATTGCAGGTATGGGTAGAATCAGGATAGCATGTAGGTAAGCGTGAGACTGGATGCAGGAAAGCATGAGCTGGATGAGGGGAACCAGGGCAAGTAAGACAGACAATGACAGGACTAGACAAACAGGGCAAGGACTACACTGAACATGAAACCACAAAATGCCCAAAGGCATCGATGCAAGGAAGTCCAAGGAAGCAGGAGAGTAATAGGGCAGCAACAGAAAGGGATTCAGGGACAGAGGGGACAAGAAGGCAGGCAAGGCTGAATGCCTGCAGAGCAAGATCAGCAAAGGCCCAAAGCCACAGAGCAACACAGGGAAGCGGGATGCCCGAAAGCATGCAAAGCAAGGAATAGAAGGCTAAGGCAGGGAGACCAAAGGAGCTCAATGCCAAAGCACCAAGACATGGGCTAGGTGGGGTTAAATAGGGAGTTCTGGACATGGAGCAGATAAGCAAGGAAGACCGGGCCAGCCAGGGGAGCGTGCACATGGGGAGCCTCTGGTGGTGAGGAGGCTGCACAGCAGCCATAGCCATAACACAAAGCAACTGAAATGCAGGGGGACATGGGGAAGAAGGAGGTTGTATGGGCCATCTTTGAAAAAGATGGTGTGGCCTCTCCTGGGCTCTGCCTGGATTTTTTTTCACCACCAATGTAAGTAAAAATGTTTGTTTAACTTATTCACTGAGGGGGAGAAAAGTGATCATAAGTGAGCATGACTGAATCTATGAGGCAATGAGGGTGTCTATGTCAGTATGAGCATTAAGAGTACAAGTGTGACAGTGAGCATGTGTGAGGGAAAGTGAATGAGTCAGCATGTGTGTGAGAGCATACATAAGGCCATGAGTGAGAACATGTATGACAGTAAGCATGTGTGTCACAGCAAGCAAGCACATCAATGAGAGAGGGAGACTGTGTGTGTGCATGAGTAGACATATGAGTGTATGTGACATATGTTTGAGTTCTAGGCAACAATTAATTATGACCATCTCAAGGTGACAGGAATCAAAAGTTCCCTGGTATGGAGAAAGATGGATTATTTTCTATCCTTTTTAGTTTTAATTAGTGGATATTATTTGATGTGTCTGCTGTTTTTGAAATATTTTGTTTAGGGAAATTTTTAAAAATTTGTATATGAGTTAAATTACTGGATGTTCTAGTCATCAGCTATTTTGAAATATATGGGGTAGATTTTATAAATGTACGCACAGGCATACTTTTGTTCATGCACCAGGCGTGAACAAAAGTACGCTGGATTTTATAAGATACGTGCGTAGCCGCGCGTATCTTATAAAATCCGAGGTCGGCGCGCGCAAGGGGGTGCACATTTGTGCAACCTGCGTGCGCCGAGCCCAGCGCGCGCTGCCTGTTCCCTCCGAGGCCGCTCCAAAATCGGAGCGGCCTCAGAGGGAACTTTTCTTCCGCCTCCCCTCACCTTCCCCTACCTAACCCACCCCCCCGGTCCTATCTAAACCCCCCCTACCTTTGTTGGCAGATTTACGCCTGCGGAAAGCAGGTGTAAATCTGCGCGCCAGCGGGCTGCTGGCATGCCATCACCCGACCCGGGGGCTGGTCCGGAGGCCTCAACCACGCCCCCGGGCCGGCGCCATGCCCCCGGGCCCGCCCCTGAAACGCCGTGTCACTCATGGCACGCCCTCCGACACACCCCGACACGCCCCTCCATGCAAGCCCCGGGACTTATGCGCGACCCGGGGCTTGCGCGCGCCGCCAAGCCCATGCAAAATAGGCTCGGCGTGCGCAGGGGGGGTTTGGGGTAGGTTTTCGGGGGGTACGCGCGTATTGTACGCACGTACCCCTTTGAAAATCTACCCCTATATTTTTAGTATGATTTTCCTATTGTGATTGATATTGTATAGTTCTTGATTTTATTGTTGTTTTATGAGGAATGATGGTATTTTCTGTTTTTCCATTGCTGTATTGCATAGAATCTGACTTATTGTGATTTCCAGTTCAGTTTTTGTCTGTACGTTTCTGTTTATATTTTATTCTATATTTGGTGTCGATCCATCTGTGTTCTTCATCTGTGATCGAAGGGACGTATTCTGCTGGCATGTAGTTTCTGTGTAGGGATACAGCAGCCTGGCTTATTTTGTTTTCCTAATAGGTGTATTGGTGTTTTAGAACCTGGTGTCATATTTGTTATATTTGTAGTGTTGTCTTTTCAAAGGTAGGGTTGTTACTTCTTGAGTGCAAGCTTTCCGTGCTGTTCTGGTATGGGAGGTTTATTTATTTAAAATATTTCTAGGCCATTTGTATCAAACATATTGTACTAAGCAGATTACAGTATAAACATAAAATGATACATAACAGGTTTACTATATTACCATTGTTATTCAGTTTACTCATGGCTTTCTGAGGGCCAAGCCCACATCAAATGTATTTTACAACAGGCCTAATAACACATGTTATTTTTGCAGAGGTTTCTGGTTGGCACCAGTGCAGTGCATGTAAAAATACTATAATAGGGATGTGAATCGTGTCCTCGATCGTCTTAACGATCGATTTCGGCTGGGAGGGGGAGGGAATCGTATTGTTGCCGTTTGGGGGGGTAAAATATCGTGAAAAATCGTTAAAAATCGTTAAAAATCGAAAAATCGAAAAATCGAAAAACCGGCACATTAAAACCCCCTAAAACCCACCCCCGACCCTTTAAATTAAATCCCCCACCAAATAACTTAAATAACCTGCGGGTCCAGCGGCGGTCCGGAACGGCAGCGGTCCGGAACGGGCTCCTGCTCTGAATCTTGTCGTCTTCAGCCGGCGCCATTTTCCAAAATGGCGCCGAAAATGGCGGCGGCCATAGACGAAAAAGATTGGACGGCAGGAGGTCCTTCCGGACCCCCGCTGGACTTTTGGCAAGTCTCGTGGGGGTCAGGAGGCCCCCCACAAGCTGGCCAAAAGTTCCTGGAGGTCCAGCGGGGGTCAGGGAGCGATTTCCCGCCGCGAATCGTTTTCGTACGGAAAATGGCGCCGGCAGGAGATCGACTGCAGGAGGTCGTTCAGCGAGGCGCCGGAACCCTCGCTGAACGACCTCCTGCAGTCGATCTCCTGCCGGCGCCATTTTCCGTACGAAAACGATTCGCGGCGGGAAATCGCTCCCTGACCCCCGCTGGACCTCCAGGAACTTTTGGCCAGCTTGTGGGGGGCCTCCTGACCCCCACGAGACTTGCCAAAAGTCCAGCGGGGGTCCGGAAGGACCTCCTGCCGTCCAATCTTTTTCGTCTATGGCCGCCGCCATTTTCGGCGCCATTTTGGAAAATGGCGCCGGCTGAAGACGACAAGATTCAGAGCAGGAGCCCGTTCCGGACCGCTGCCGTTCCGGACCGCCGCTGGACCCGCAGGTTATTTAAGTTATTTGGGGGGGGTTCGGGAGGGTGGGGGATTTAATTTAAAGGGTCGGGGGTGGGTTTTAGGGGGTTTTAGTGTGCCGGCTCACGATTCTAACGATTTATAACGATAAATCGTTAGAATCTGTATTGTATTGTGTTCCATAACGGTTTAAGACGATATTAAAATTATCGGACGATAATTTTAATCGTCCTAAAACGATTCACATCCCTAATACGGTACATGTTGCTGTGATATTTTAACCTTGGAAGACTTATGAATATCTTTATTTATGTACAATCTGTTATTATAAATGCACAGTTTTTAACGGTGTGCTGAGGTCTCGTGCGACCTGGAGAGAATGTGCCACACACCGACCCCCCCACTATTCACCCATTTCCCACTTCTCCAGGGGGCAAATGCAGTGGAAATGTAGGAGGCAGGTTGTAGGGTTCCTGGGAGTGTAGCAGGATTGCCAGCTTCCAAGAAATATCATCAGTGATGCACTGCCTGCCATTTCTTTGGGAATTCTGACCCTTCCTTTCCCCCTTCTGTAGCATTTCAAATCGCTGAAAGGGCCAGACTTCAAGGGGACTCTCTTCCCCCCATGACCTTCTCGATGATTTAACCTGTGCTGTGCCTTTTGGGGGGGGGGGGTCGCCATCCCATCCCTCGCCTCAGGCAGCAGATTGCCTTGAGCCACCCCTGGTTATTAATGTTGTAAATCCGGGAATGCAGTATATAAGTTAAATAAATGAATGTGTATACTGTCCTGAAACATTCACTTCATCCATTAGTCCCGAAAATATGCATACGGTGTTGTGTTCCAAGTTCAATCAAAAAACTGATTAGTGTTAACAGCAGCTTTACTCCATTGAAACAAAACACAGAAAACAAATACTAAAAATGAGCAAGGCACTGAAACATACATTTCTTAAAATAGAAATAATGTATTAGTACCAAAATCTCCCATTTTACATCTGTAGGACCCTCATAAGAAATCTAATAAACGTTCTGTAGAACCAAAATGTAGGATTTGGGTAAGGAACAAAATATTTATAACTTAAAGATCCTTTTATGAAATGTAAGTTGCTCTGATTATCAAAAAAAAAAAAAAAAAAATTGCAGGGATTGTTACTTCTGTGCATAATATAGTGCAAAGTAATTGGGTGCTCTAAAAAAGGTGGAGAACCAGCATGAAATCATATAATCTTCATCAAATTACAGGGTAATTGGGCATCCTTCATGAATAATGTAATAAGAATAACAAGTAAACATACCAAAGTTCTGGCTTCATTCCTGTAATTACCATCAAGGTAAAGGATTAGAAGAATCACCCTACATATACATACAAACACCATGATCTCTCCTTACAAATGTCCATAAATTCAGATTATTGATCTGCTGGCTACTGCTGACATCACTGGTTTGCTCTAGATTAAAGAATACTTAAAAGTTCATAACAGAATATATATATATATATATATATATATATACAATAAAAAAAGAATGAGAAATAGTTAAAACCCATTGGTATCTGATCTCACTACAGGAAAGGGATGGGTTGAGTCATATCTAGTGGGAGGGGTTGTAATCTGTGTCATCCACTAATACAGCCCAACTCACCTGGATTTGCAGTCCAGTTCTGACACCTCCCTCACTGTCACTGCACTAGAGACGTTTATCACTATTGATCTTATGGCTGATACGGGGGCCTGAAGCCTGCACCTCTGTCACCAATAAAGCACTTCAGAACTGCCAATGTGGCTCTTGCCTGCTGCCATTCTTATCTATCTATCTGATGTCCATGCAGCTTAAATTTCCTGGTACCTCATATCCCTTTTTTTCATCATCTAGCAATCACCAGGGACTCCATCATCCATTTTTTAAAGAAGCCTTTTCTCTGACAAATTATTCCAGACCAATGCCTGGTTTCCTGGAGAGGAACTTCTTTAATACCCGGTGTCAGTGTCTGAGCATGACTCAAAATGTGTGTAACTGAGACAATGTGAGTATGTGTGTGTCAGTTTCTGAGATAATAAGAGTGTGTGTGTGTGTGTGTGTGAGCCACCCCTCTTTCCCTACAGCTATACTAAAGTCACTTTAGTCACAGGTTTTAGCTACTTTTTTCCCAATCTGGAGACTTTTCACAGTGGATCTAGTGACTTTCTTTAAGTAGGAGTTGACAATACTGCATAGGTGTCATAAGGGATGAGGCACCCTGGTCTGGACTGTCCAACTGTATCTCAGGGTCAAGCCATCCAATAATGCAGGCAGAAAGAAGATCCCAGCTGATGTCAGTGGCACCAGCAATGATGATTCACCTGTGGGGTTCCCAATGCCTTGGCAAGGAAGAGGACCCCGCAGTGATGCGGGATGGTGATGCAGCTGCAGGGTAGAAGAATACCCAGTGGGTACGTGGAAGGTGAGGGAAGAGAATGGAAGGCGAGAAAGAGAGAGAATGTGTGTGTGTGTGTGTGTGTGTGTGTATGCAGAGAGGAGATGGGATTGGAGGGGAGGTAGAAGTGAGTGAGAGATAGAATCTGGCTTCTTGCAGTTTCCAGTCTGCACATTTCTATTTATACTTTATGGTTTCTTTATTCTGTCTTAGGGATGTGAATTGGTACTGGACTCGTTTCCGGTATCGTGTTCGTAGAACCACCGTGGGAAACCTTTGTTGCCTGCGGTTCTGAGCGCTTTTGTTCGGCTGTCCTGAGCTGAAGAAAAAAAACCCACCCCGACCCTTTAAATGTAATTATTTAGAATCCCCCACCCTCCCGATCCCCCACCCAAAACTTTTCTAAAGTACCTGGAGGTCCAGCGAGGGTCCCAGGAGCGATCTCCCACTCTTGGGCCGTCGGCTGCCAGTAAACAAAATGGTGCCGATGGCCCTTTGCCCTTACCATGTGTCAGGGGCTATTGGTGCCATTGGCCAGCCCCTGTAACGTGGTAGGAGCAATGGACGGCCAGCGCCATCTAAAAAATGGGCCAAACCAAACTCACTTTACAATATGCCTGATATCATATGAGTTGCCACGTGTCTTTTGCAAGATTTCCTCATTGGCATCACAAAAGTGTATGCAAATTTAATATGCATGTTGTTGTACATTATAATTTTAACTCAGAATACTGTACTTTGAATTTAAATCTGTTATTATAAATAGATAATTATTAATTGTTTGTAACAGGTGAGGGGAGGGGCGTAAAGCTGTAAGAGTCACCTACAGTGACTAATTCCCCTGCATCAACTCTGAGAGAGTTCACCATACACAAGCTCTCACCATTCGCCCATCTCACACTTCCTCAGGAGGCAAATACTGGGGCGACATATTGAGGTAAGCTTAGATATTCTTTTTAAGAGGCGAATGGTGCCCAAACAATTAGGATTATTTTCGTATCTTTAGACCACATTTTCTTTGTCTCGGATTATATCTCTTAGTACTCAATGATCTTCTCTCTCTCCATACATAGTACAGATTAGTTGCTTAGTACTGACACTTCTATTAATTATTTTATTTTATTTAATAATCTTTATCCCATGTTCTCCTAAACAATAGTTCGGTGAGGGTAACATAAACATAAAACATACATACAATTGCATTAAATACATTGTCTATACTTGGGCCAAAATCAGTTAGACAGGTGGCAACTAGTATACGGGTTTTCTCTGAAATGTCGCTTTTGCTTTGGAATGCCCTCCCTCTTAGTATACAACAGACAACAGATTATAAGTATTTTAGAAAAGCTTAGTGTTGCAGTCGTGGAAACTTGGATTGAGGTGGAGTTGACACAACCTGCAGGGTGGAGCCTTGCAGATTTTCACCATTGGCTGGCGGAATTGGATGAGGCAGAGGCCCAGCTGGAGCTTCGCCTTTACATTCCCCTCAGGTTGAGCCTTGAAATTTCAGACCTACTACAAGTAATTTGCATCCTATCATTATAATCATCCATTGTACCTGAAGACTGGAAGGTGACCAATGTAACCCCAATAAATGGAAAGGGCTCCAGAGGTGATCCAGGAAATTATAGACCGGTGAGCCTGACTTTAGTGCTGGGAAAAATTGTAGAAACTATTATAAAGAATAAAATAACAGATCACATAGATAGACATGATTTAATGGAACACAGCCAGAATGGATTTACCGAAGGAAAGTCTTGCCTCAGAAATTATGTTTTTGAAGGGGTGAATAAGCATGTGGATAAAGGTGAACCAGTAGATGTGGTGAGTTTGGATTTTCAGAAGGCGTTGACAAAGTCTTTCATGAGAGGCTTCTAAGAAAACTAAAAAGCCATGGGATAGGAGGCAATGTTTTTTTGTGGATTGCAAACTGGTTAAAAAACAGAAAACAAAGGGTAGAACTAAATGGACAATTTCACAGTGGAAAGAGTTAAACAGTGGAGTACCTAAGGGATCTGTACTTGGACCAATGCTTTTTAATATATTTATAAGCGATCTGGAAAGAGGTACGACGAGTGAGGTGATCAAATTTGCAAATGACACAAAATTATTCAGAGTAGTTAAATCACAAGTAGCTTGTGATAAATTGCAGGAGAACCTTGTGAGGCTGGAAGAGTGGGTGTCCATATAGCAGATGAAATATAGGGGTAGATTTTCAAAGGGTCCTGAAAACCTACCCCCAACCCCCCCTGCCAGCGCACGCAAAGCCCTGGGATGCGCATAAGTCCAGGGGCTTTCCTGGGGGGCATGTCGGGGGGCATGTCACGGCCAGCGCGTCATTGGGGGCATGTCGGGGGCGTGTCACGGCTGGCATGTCATTGGGGGCTTCTGGGGGCGTGTCCGCGGCCTCCGGACTGGCCTCCGGTCCGGACCATGGCGCGCCGGCGTAACTTGTGCAACAAAGGTAGGGGGGTTTAGATAGAGCTGGGGGGTGGGTTACGTAGGGGAAGGTGCAGGGGGGTGGAAGGAAAGTTCCCTCTGAGGCTGCTCCGATTTCGGAGCGGCCTCAGAGGGAACAGAGGCAGGATGCGCCACTCGGCGCATGCAGGCTGCCGATTTTTGGGCATCCTTGCGCGCACCGACCCCGGATTTTAACAGATACGCGCAGCTATGCGCATATCTATTGAGATCTGGCATACTTTTGTTTGCGCCTGGTGTGCAAACAAAAGTACTCGCGTGCGTAGTTTTATAAAATCTGCCCCATAATGTGGACAAGTGCAAAGTGAGGCATATAGGGAAAAATAACCCATGCTGTAGCTACACAATGTTAGTCCATTCCATTTAAGGAGTTACCACCCAGGAAAAAGATCTGGGCATAATAGTTGATATTATATGGAAATCATGAGCTCAGTTTGCTATTGCGATCAAAAAAGCAAACAAAATGTTAGGAATTATTAGAAAGGGAATGACAAATAAAACAGAAGATGTCATAATGCTTCTATATCGCTCAATGGTTAGACCCATCTTGAATACTATGCAAGCCGAGGCTGGCGGCGGATATTATCCCTCCAAGCAAAGGTGAGATGGAGTGGCAGGCAGGGAGGCAATGAGCCCACAATAACAGAAGAACTGGCCACAAGAACTGAAGAGGAACTGAAGAAGAAGATGAATACCACTGAAGCTGGAGACTAGACAAAGACCAGGAGCTTAAGACAAGACACAAGAACTTGGGAATGCTGAGGTAACTCACACTACACAGGCTGTAGGGAGACCTGTTGTTGAGGTGAGGACTGCAGGGAGAAAGGGCTTTTTATGTGCCAAGACTTGTGATGTCATCCAAGGGCGCTGTGGGGGATTTATCGCCATGGGCTCTTTAAATCTGTGTGCGTTGGGTGCACATGCACCTAGGGGCAGCCATGAGAGAAGCCGGAAGCGTCCCCCCTCGTGTCGCTTTGGGCCTGTGTGGATTACAGCGGCCTGCCCTACATCTGTCCTGGGGATTCTTGGAAACATCAAGGATCCAACAATGACGGCTCGGGGCTGGTGGTGAGGCGGCTCGCAGGGGAGACCCGCGGACTGCCAAATGCAATACTTTGAAGACACATTTTTTTAAATTAATCATATTGTGATTATTTTCTGTTTTTGGATAATGGAATTTTTACTGCTGCTGCAATTCATTTATTTTATATGAGTTTGTTATCTGCCTTGAACAGAAATTGGTAATATGATGGGATATAATTTTGTGTAAATTAATTAATTAATTAATTAATAATGCTGTTTTTTTCTCAGGGGCAGGCTATTCCTGCCTGCAGGCAGAAAGGAGACCCAAGTGGTTTTCTAGCATCAAGTATTTTATGGTAGGTCTGGAAATTAATAATTCTGATCTATGATTTATGGAAAGAATATACATAAGAAAGAATGATATATTAACTGTAAATGTAAAGTAAGAAATTGGCAGGGTAGCTGGAGCTGTGTAATAGAATTATTTCTGACTACTCTGGCTGACGATGTATTTAGAGGATAGGCTGTATGGATTCAGAGTTCTCACCCAGACACAGACTAGTTTGAAGGCCGCAGGCCAACCTCTGAGTGAACTCATATTTATTATTTTGTACTGTGAAATGTTTACGAACAGATAAGAATCTAAGAACTGTAGAGCCAGTAGTTCTATGTTGAGAAAGTAAGCAATTAACTGATACTAATGTCTGAGGGGCCGATGCAATAAAGTGCACTCAGCATAGCGCACAGGTTAACGAGCACTTGGATGCCCTTTTTGGATGCACTAGACTAACACCTGATGCAATAAAGGGATTAGCATGTCCAAAACACGCGCCCAAACTGCATAGCTGATAGCGCTCATCACATGCAAATTCAATATAGATGAGGCTATTAGCTATTACCAACGAATGCAATAAATCCCCAGGCACCCAATGAACATTTTTTAACATGGCAAATTTAACTCCAGCTCTGGAGCTGGCAAGTTATTTCCGAGTCAAGGGCTCTTGAGAAAATAAAAATACTGTTCTCTGTGGTTACTCCAAGGAGGAGGAACCATAGATAACAGTAGATCTACTGTTTTGCATTGTTTTGAAACATTTATTCTGTTTGTTTATTAGTATAGTTTTACTATTATTTCTGAGTGGGGATCTATAGCTGCTTGGCTACTTCTGCTTTCCTAATAGAAGGTGTATTGGTGTTTAGGGCCTGATTTAATATTTGTAGTGTTGCCTTTTCATAGATAGTGTTGATACTGTTTGAGTGCATTCCATAATACAAGTGTAACTGTGTGCAGATTAATTTATGTGTATTACTGTTAAGTTGAAGTTGATTTTGTGTGTGTGACTGAGGTGAGGTATTTTACTAGCATGTAAGGCTTTATATCAGTCTTATTTGTTATGTTTTCTCATGAGGACATGCATTGGTGGTAAACTGCTGTCTTTTCATAAGTAGGGATATTGAGCCTGGTAGTAGAAGGAGTTCATGTTGCTGTTACTGTAGGGTGAGTTGTACAGGGAATGTCATAATTCTGCTTTACATCCATTATTGTGGATCAGGGGGGTTCCTGTGGGTACAAACTGTGCTTTTAGTCCCATTACGGTCATGTGTTCAGTGTGTCACGCATGTGAGAACCATCTGTCTGGTATGTCTGGACAGAAAAAAGTTTCAGAACCACCGATCTAAACCAATGAAGACATGTTTATGAGAACATCATAGCAGATTAAATTTCAAAGAAAATGGATGCAATTCAAATATTGTTTACAATTTCAGAACACTTTTGAACAATTGCAGTGGTCCATTCTAGAGTCAGTTTCATTACCAGATAGAGATGGCAACATGGCATCAATACTCAACTATAAAGAGCTGAGATGGATTTTTAATTTATGTTCAGTTCACCCAGCAGGTATGAATGATGCTGTTGAATGGACTTCTCTTTCATAAAAGATCAAAAACATATTGTTGCACCCGTCGGTCGCAGACAGCTGCAACCTTTGCTGTTCACCTCTTTTTCCCCTGCACCAACTATTCTCAGAGCCATGGCGGCCTAAGCCTGCAAATGCTGCCTTCCCCGGCGTCCCTGGGATGGTGTGGGCGATCCCGTCCACCATCTTGAATAGGGGATTACCTAGGGCACATGCGCGTGAGCCAGTCCCTCTCTTATTCATGTCATGGCAGAAACCTCGGGGGCATCCCCTCCACATGACGTCACCCGCCAAGTGTATTTATACCATCCAGCCTATGCTTCCTATGAGTTAGCAAGGACTTCCTTCCTGCTTATTTCACTCCATTTGGAGACGCTTCACTTCACTACTCTGAACTGGTTCCTGAACTCCTAGACTTAGAACGCTTTAGGTACCTGCTCCTCGGGGGCCTTGTTATGTTCTGGCTATCCACTCCTCGGAGGGCCTTCCTGCCTGGAGAATCCATTTATCCTTGTTCGGGATCCTGCTTGTTCAGCCTTGTGAGTGCTATCCTCGCTTCCACCATCTTGGTGACAGAACCACTGGTGTACCCCTTGTCTTGGGCCACTACCGTGCTCATCTCAGCTACCTTTCTACACTACGGAGTGAGTACCATCATCTACTTTGCTCTGCTGAACCCCTGCACCTCTCTGAACTACTACTCGCTGATCCTCTGCATACCCCACCCAGCGGGCCACTACCGGATCTACCCTGAGAGGTGTGTCATCAAAAGAGGAGTTTCCTGGTGTACCCTGCTCTGCGGGCCACTACCAGGGATATCATCATTGAGCAGCCTTACTACTCTGAACTGTGTTTTCTCTCCATACTGTGGGTACTACCCATGTTTCCAGTATAATAGAGTCTCTTACATCTGTGTCCGTCTCAGCTGAGGCCACGCCTATCATAGTGAGTCCCCACTGGGCTCCACCCTGTGGGTGGAGTCAACTCTCACTATGATCCAGGGTCCACAATCATACCAGATTATAACACATATTGTTTGTTTTGATACAATTTAGTTTTTCTTATTGGACATGATCATTTTTTATGGCATTTCAAAGGATCCAATGAATGTGGGTAATGAGTTGGAATTCTTTCCCCCATGTGAATAAATTAATACTGATTAATTCACAGTGCTCTATGTCAGTTACCTGAACTGATATTATTGGAGGAAAGTGTTGCGGTCCTGGCCGCGAGCACCGCAGCCAGGCCCTTACCTCTTGATTCCCGGGCCTGCTCCCGCCTCCGGAGTCCTGGCCTGCGGCCTGTTTGGCAGCGCCCCCGCTGGGGCAGCGCTGCTGGGAAGGTTCCGGTGGACTCCCTGTCCCTAGGCGCGCGCGCACGCCACTTGGACGCCTTTGTAGTCCGTTTCCCGCCAGTACAGACTCCGCCCAAATCCTGACATCAGACACCGCGGCCATGATAAGCCGGCCGCGGCCATCCAGCCCTTGCCTTGCAACGGGTTAGCATTCTTGTTTCCTGTTGCGTTGCGCCCCGGAGTGACCCACTTGACTACGTCGCTCCGTTCCTGCTTCAGTACCGCTTGGTTCCTGCCTGCTTGCTACAGTACCTGCTCGGTTCCTGCCTACTTGCTTCAGTACCTGCTTGGTTCCTGCCTGTCTGCGACAGTTCCTGCCTGGTTCCAGTACCCGAGTCCTGCTACAGTTCCTGCCTGGTTCCAGAACCCGTACCCAGTTACAGTATCACTACTGTCCTAGTCTGGTTCCAGTTACCTGCCCTGATCCACAACCCGCCTAAGTCCCAGTTTTAGCACGAAATGCCTGGGTCATCATAGTTTCCTTGTGAAAATGATGGACCAATCTCTTTGCTCTATTTTTAAAATGCAAACTAAAATTAATAACTTCCCATAATTGTTGGAAGCAGCAGCTGTTGGAGGAAATACTTCATGCATAGGACTGTTTGACATCTCTGCTTGTGCATACCCCAATAAAGATTAGTTTTGCTAATTGATAGTTTTCTATGTTGCAGAATGATATAAATAGTCATTACAAAATGGCAGATCCAAGTATAGGACACTGTAGCCATCTGCATGAATGTTGAGCACTGTATAGAAATTGGATTTCATGCCCTAGACCAGAGATTTTCAACCAGTGTGTCACCAAGCACCGGCAGGTGTGTCGCGGCTCCCAGTGTCCCACTGCCCCACTTGTGCTTCCCTTCTCCCCAGGAGCAGGGCCAAAGAGTTGGAGATACCCTGTGAGCTGCCGCCGGAGGCCAGGCCAGTGGCAGCTGAAGAGTCGAAGAGACCCTGTGCGCCACCGGAGGCCAGGCCAGTGGCAGCTGATAAGCAGAGGTCAGGCTTACTGGGCCAAACAATGAGAAGAGGCTCCATGTGAGCTTATGTGTATATGAGTGGCAGCTTTGTGTTCCTGTGGTAGAATGGGTGCATGAGTAGCAGCTTTGTGTGTGCCTGTGGTAGAATGGGTGCCTGGGTGAGTGAGTGGCAGCTTTGTGTGTGTGTGTGTTAGAGTGGATGCCTGGGTACATGAATGGCAGCTTTGTGTGTATGTGTGGTAAAATGGGTTCCTGGGTGCGTGAGTGTGAGCTTTGTTGGTTGAGGTATAATGGGAGCTAGATCATTTGTGTGTGATTCAGAACTTGCATGTGTGTGATTGAGAGAGAGACTGGTCAGAGGTGATGTGTTTCTCTGAGAGAGAAACAGACTGAAGATGACTGGTGTGTATGTGTGTGTGTGTTTGTGTGTGAGAGAGAGACAGCGACATATCAGGGAGATGACTGGTGTGTGTGAAAGAGAGAGAGTGGTCAGGGAGATGACTGGTGTGTGAGAGACAGATGGTCAGGGAGGTGGCTGGTGTGTGTGTGTGTGTGAGAGAGAGAGACAGAGACTGGACAGGGAGGTGGCTGGTGTGTGTGAGACAGATGGTCAGGGAGATGACTGGTGTGTGTGTGAGAGAGATAGAGACTGGTCAGCAAGATGACTGGTGTCTGTGAGAGAGAGAGTGGTCAGGGAGGTGGCTGGTATGCATGAGAGAGACACGACAGGGAGATGACTGTGTGTGTGTGTGTGAGAGACAGAGACTGGACAGGGAGGTGACTGTGTGTGTGTGTGAGTGAGAGACAGAGACTGGACAGGGAGGTGACTGTGTGAGAGAGACAGAGACTGATCAGCAAGGTGACTGATGTCTGTGTGAGAGAGACAGAGTAGTCAGGGAGGTGACTGGTGTGTGTGCTTGTGTGTGAGAGACAGATGGTCAGGAGGTGACTAGTGTATGTCAAGGAGAGACAGAGACTGGTCAGGGAGGTGGCTGGTGTGTGTGTGTGAGAGCAGAGACTGGTCAGGGAGGTGACTGGTGTGTGTGAGAGAGACAGAGACTGGATAGGGAGGTGAATGGTGTGTGTGAGAGAGAGAGACAGAGACTGATAAGCGAGGTGACTGGTGTCTGTGTGAGAGAGACAGAGTAGTCAGGGAGGTGACTGGTGTGTGTGCTTGTGTGTGAGAGATGGGTCAGGAGGTGACTAGTGTGTGTGTGTGTGTGTGTGTGTGTGTGTGTGTGTGTGTGTGAGAGAGAGACAGAGACTGATCAGGGAGGTGTGTGTGTGTGTGTGTGAGGAAGAGAGACTAGTTATGGAGGTTACTGGTCTGTGTGTGACAGAGACTGTGTGTGAGTGACCGGTTGTGGGCCCTAAGGAAGAGGACTGTGGAAAGAGCTTCAGCAGCCACTGCTGCTTCTGGTGAGTGCTATTGGCCTGCAAGGGAAAGGAGTAGGAGAGTTGCTAGAGAGGGTAAGTAAAGGTGGCTTTTTAAGTTTATTTTTCTTTATTGACTGCCATTTTAATTATTGGGTATTATGTGATGTGTTTGCTGTTTTGAAATATTTTATTGATATTTGGACAATTTTTAATAATTTTTATGAGTTTTTAATTGTTGAATGTTATTCTGTTCATCATTTGTTTTGTAACATTTATTAGTAAAGCTTTACAATTATTTCTGTGTTGGGATCTATAGCAGCTTGGCTTATTCTGTTTTCCTAATAGGAAGTGTATTAGTGTTTAGGGCCTGTTTAAATATTTATAGAGTTGCCTTTTCATAGATAGGATTGTTACTGTTGAGTGTGTTCCATAATACAGGTTTAACTTTGTGCGGGTTAGTATGTGTGCATTATTATGTTAAGTGCTATATTTCTCTTTCCATTTCTCCAAGTTTGCACTGCATGCAGAGCAGCTGTTTTAGTTTTCCATTCCAGTTTCTCTCCATATTTATAATTTGCGGTCTGTCTGTACTTGGTGAAGGTCAGTTCTGGGTGTGTGACCGAGGTGAGGTATTTTACTAGCATGTAGGCATTTCTATCAATCTTATTTGTTGTGTTTTCTCAATAGGACATGTATTAGTGGTAAATTACTGTCTTTTCATAAGGAGGGGTATTGTGCCTGGTAGTAAAGAGAGTTTGTTTTGCTTTTACTGAGATGTCATCAGAACCAGAATATCTTTTTTTTTGTATGGTGAGTTGTACGGGTAATGTCCTAGTTCTGTTCTGCACCCATTGTTGGGGGTTGAGGGGGTTCCTGAGGATGCAGAATATTTACATTTAGCCCCGTGTCGGTCACATGTTCAGTGTGTCACGCATGTGAGAACCATCTGTTAGGTGTGTCCCGGCCGAAAAAAGGTTGAGAACCACTGCCCTAGACAAGTTTTTTGAATATAAAATTTGTTACTAAAATTTTTGCTTTGTACACTTATGGTATTTATATCTTTCTAGTGAAAAGCTGTTGAATTTTTTGCCATATTAAATAGCTCCTGAAGAAGAAGAATCCCGAAACACGAGCCATGCCGGACTCTCTAAGTGGCACAAGAAGGACTTTCAAAACAATATTCAAAAGATAAGTGTCTATGGCTTTTCATTCAGAAAAATGATTTTATGCACAGAGAAAATTGTTCTTTAAAAAATATATAGGAGACCAATGATTATAAAATATCAGGTGAATTTCATTTTAGAGGTTGTGAGGTGAAATATATAATCTCACAAACTATGGGGGTTATTTTCCAACTTGCGTTATGGCGCTTTCGCATGCAAAAAACGCCTTAACACATGCAAAAAGCACCGTAACACATGGTGCGATGCTAATTTTTAAAATGGGAGGAGTCAGGGGTGGTATTTTTGTGAAAGTGAACTGGCTTCATGAAGCCATAACACATGATATCGCACAATTTTAACACCAAAAATAACTACACTTTTTTCATTAGCGTTAAGCTGTGTGATATGCCCATAACGCAAATTGTGATTTTTTTGCAAATTATGTTTTGGGCATTTTTAGGCTGGGGAGGGGCCTGAGGTGGGAGGGAG
Organism: Rhinatrema bivittatum; assembly: GCF_901001135.1. Lineage (NCBI taxonomy): Eukaryota > Metazoa > Chordata > Amphibia > Gymnophiona > Rhinatrematidae > Rhinatrema > Rhinatrema bivittatum. The sequence continues at coordinate 55,016 of NW_021821125.1, read as the reverse complement.
AGAGAGAGAGAGAGCGCGCCAGAGCCTCTGGGGGTGCCACCATAGTAAGCAGCTATTTATGCTACTATAGGAGGCCCACCTATTAATTTGAGATGAGGTTTAGGTAGTAGTGTAGGGGTTAGGGGCCACTTTGACATGCAGAGTGAGATGTATGAACAGAACAGTACACTCTTGTAAAGATTTGATGTCCTTCAGAGTGAGGAAACTCACACAACAATGAGATTTGTACAATGTTCTCTCTACCTAGCTTGTTGGACTTTCTACCTGGGTAACATAGAGATATAAACAGCTAACTACTAGAAGGGCCTTATAGATAGTCACCCTCACTCTCTGGTTGCAGGTAGGAAATGCAATAATTGTGGTATTACCGATAAATAGGCTATTACCATAAAACACGCTCCTCTTCCTATCACATGCAATAGCTTGATGAATCTAGCACTATATTTGAATGACCAGTCTAAAGCCTGTTATCTTAGATGAAAGTCTCAATAATAAGATCAGGCTCTTTGGTTCCACTGAGTGTGGTTTTCTTCTGTGCTCCATAAATAAGACATAATATTCACATATTGCTGCCATTGCTAAATATCTCCCATAAAATGGCCCCTGCTGCTTCATTCCTGTCAACACTAGTCTCTAAAAATCCCAAACCAGTCCCTCATGCATAATGTCTGTGGTCACTGCCAAAGATTAGAATATCTGCTGGTTCCCTTGTCCTTCAGAAGTCTTCTCTGAAAGAGTCAAGGCAGAGTGCATGCATATATATGAATTCTGCACCACACTATGGCATCAGTTTTCCGCAGCAGCCCTTGTAACAGGAAATGCATAGAATTCAAATGCTGATTCAAAGGGAAATTCATAAAGCTCTTCTTGTGTCCAAATAACAAGTGAAAACTATATAAAGTAGTACATAAAATATAAAAAACCTAAAATAGTATTCCATGTAAGCTAACACCAAAATACTTAAATCTTGAAAAACATCTTTTCTAGTATGTCTTCTTTTTAATCTATCATGTATCAGTAGAATATTAACTTAAAATGCTGCTTTATGTGCTTTTTCACTCTAACATTAAGAATCACTCAACTGAAATCAACTCATCGTGCTTGTTCACTTTTGATGTTCAAGAGGGCAATGCCGCTTAAGCTGTCTTGAATCACTGTGCAAGGAGATTTTGATGAGCTTGATTTTGGTGAATGATCATTCAAATGATGCAGTTGTTACAGCAGCAGACAAAAAATTTTAAAACTCCATATTGAATACTTTAAACTGGAAGAGATTTCTAGCAATCTCGTTAAGTAGATGCAACAGGAAGAGACATGCAGCAAAATTTGCATAATATTTGGTCTTCAGAGGGAGAATTTCTTCAATCAGCTCAAATGTAGGCATTTTAAATCAATATACTATGTGGTTCTCCAGGAAATGTAGACTGACAGTCTACACTTACAGTCATAGAGCAAATTCACTTCTCCTTAATTTCCTCTTGCAAACATAGGCATTATATGCTTGGACAAAATTCCATAATCTTTTCCTACTGAAAATAAATCATGAGGCGATAGAAAACATATTATATGTAGTAGCTTCTAAAAATAAGCAAAAGCGTGTTGTTCATCAGCAACTGTATGACAGTAATTATACAAACTAACCATCCTCTCATCCCTTCTCACAAACATAAGGAATCCATGCCAGGATAGGAGAGGTAACTTATAGGATTGTACATGCAATGTACTCCAAATGGAAAAAAAAAAAAAAAAGGTTAGCTTCTAAATAATACATTGACCCATTTGGTAACGCAGTCTTTGAGCATATTGGGGTAGATTTTAAAAAGGTGTGCACGGGCGTACATGTGCGCACGCTACTTGGCGCGCGCACATGTACACCTGATTTTCTAACTTGCGTGCGCAGGCGCGCGCAAGTTATAAAATCAAGGGTCAGTGTGCACAAGGGGGTGCACAATTGTGCACCCTGCACGTGCCGAGCCCCGCTGCCTTCCTCCGTTCCCTCCCAGGCCGCTCCAGAATCAGTGTGGCCTGGGAGGGAACTTCCCTTCCCCTTAACCTGACCTTCCCACCCCTTCCCCTAACCTTCCCCCCCCTCTAGCCCTAATCTAACCGCCCCCAAAAGTTTTGTTTTACCTTTTGCGCCTGCCAAGTTGCACGCGCCGGCCGACTGCCGGCACGCGATCCCTCAGAACAGCGGCAATGGCCGCTGTGTTACAGGTCGCTGTGTTGCAGCCCCGCCCCTTCCCTCCCCTTTAGTAAAGCCCCGGGACTTACACGCGTCCCGGGGCTTTACGCGCACCGCCAGGCCTTTTGAAAATAGGCCCAGCGCACGTAACCTTTTGAAAATTTGGCCCATAAAGTAGTAGAGGTGATATAAAAAGCAAAATAAATTGCTGATAGGCCAAAACAGACTCAGCCTGTTAAAGAGAAACACATTCTTGACTGCAAAACAAGAACAAAAATACAGCTGTTCCTCAACTGGAAATGTAAAAAATAATACAGTAAGCTTTTACTCAATTCCAGTGTCTCAAGCTCTGTCAGGCAGAGTTCTGCTTGGAGCTGTTCAGCAGCCTCTCTTATCCCTTAACCTGCAAACTCACATTTTTTCAAGCTCTTCTGATTATGGGTGTATGTGCACCTGGGGACAGCTGTTTCCCATTAGTGTTCATCTCATGTCCCATATTTCCTTGCCTGTTGCCTTTGATCCTACACCCTCTCCTTCTAGCGTGTATTCTAAGCAAAAGAGGGAAAGCATAGATCCAATCACAGGAAGAAGAAAGAGCTTGCAATTGGGAGGTAAAGTAATGAAGAGGCAGGAAGAAAATAGAAAGGATTATGTAGGTAGTAGGAAAGTGATCAGAATAAGAGTTGGTTAAAGGACAGAGAGACAGTAGAGAAGGGTGGATCAACTGAGAAGAGACTAAGACCATGGAAAAGAAAAAGAGAGAAACAAAAAGGATAGGAATGGAGAACAATTAGTAGCTTGGTTTTCTTTTTTAATATTTTCTTTTGGCATTGTGATGGAATGGGTATACTGCATCTGCAGAACTGGCCCTGTAGGACTGAGCCAACAGCTGGCCAAAGCAATAGCAAGCTCTGCAAACAGAAAAATGGAACAGGGGAGATTAAAACAGAATAACTTTAAACAAATGCCTTTTGGATAATGTAGTCTCAAAATAATGTAGCAACAAACTACCTTTATTTATTTATTTATTTATTTAGATTTATATTCCACTTTTCAGCCACTTCAAAGTAGATTACATTCACGTACTGCAGATATTTTCCAGTCCCCAGAAGGCTCACAATTTAAGTTTTGTACCTGAAGCAATGGAGGGTGAAGTGACTTGCCCAAGGTCACTTTGTCATTTTGGAGCACAAGGAGGAACTCTAGAAGAGAAAGAACCAAAGTGAGTACAAAAGTAGCATGGCCTTGCAGACAGGATTTGCGTGTGATGGGTCTCTAAGAAGGATTTCATTTTATCTCTAGGAAACCCTCAGAGAAAATTCTAGGTGGGAGAAACTATTTGACCTCCATTTGTGGAATGAAGGGGTGTGGCCATTCTATAGGAGAGCAGAAGCTGTCTGTCACTGCTCAGTGGATAATATGTGTAACACCCCCTTGACTATTTACCTCATGGGGCATTCCTGGGACGGGACTGACCTGGCGGGAGCCCCCCCTAAGGCAGACTCCAACGTGCCTCCACCTGGCATCAAGAACGTGCCAGGTGGAGGCACGTTCTTGATGCCTAGTGCCTCCACCTGGGGAAGAAGGTGTTAGTGGGTGGGATTTCCCTCCTGTCACCCTAGAAAACGAATGGGACTGTGAACAAGGTTGGCTGTATGTACAAATGTATACAGGTTTATTAGACTATATAGGTATATACATTTCCACATGACTATGTACATCAAGCACACTTATCTACTCATGGTTAATAGTCTCAGGCCACACAACTATATACATTTCTACAAGGTAGCAAGAACATTTAATATTTGGCAATTTGGGATTGTTGGCCCTCACAGTATACCGCACAAGCAAACTATGAAAGACCAAAACTCAACTCAGGAATTTCCAATAAAATAAAAGGGTGGTCAGAAGAGTGTACAGATCCACAAAAGTTTTCAAATTGCAGAAAATAGAGTTTGACAGCTTTAGGATGGTACTGCAAGTTCAAGAAGAATCATACTCAGTCCCCCACTTCATCAGACTAGCTGAATGTATCAGGTTGAGTCAGAGATTCCATTCAGAAGTCACCAGGAATCAGCATACAGCACAAGCAAACAGTGAAAGACCAAAACCCAACTCAGGAATTTCCAATAAGATAAAAGGGTGGTCAGAAGAATGTACAGATCCACAAAAGTTTTCAAATTGCAGAAAATAGAGTTTGACAGCTTTAGGATGGTACTGCAAGTTCAAGAAGAATCTTACTCAGTCCCCCACTTCATCGGAATAGCTGAATGTATCAGGGAGGCAATCCTGGGTCCCCCTTGAGCAAGGGGATCCCAGCAGCAGATCAAGCAGTCCCCCCAAGAAGGCACTGGGGTCCCCTTCTGCCTGGGGGACCACTTGATCTGCCACTGCAGTCCCCTTCTTCCTGAGGTCCCCTTGCTCAAGCAGGACCAAGGCTTTCCTCCTGATCCACCACTGTCTTTCAGTGTCTCTCCCTTGGGAAGAGGGCTTTTCCTGAGTTGAGTTTACTGCTCCACTAGGTAAATGGCTTGTTTAATGCTCACTGATTCAGGTCCTTCACAGTCTTAGTTTTTAGTGATCTTAGCTCTGCTAAGCTCATGACCAGTCATTTGTGTTACCCAGTCTAGATGGGTCATATTCTCTCAGCCAAGAGACTAAGACCCATGTAGGACCATGGGAAGAGAATGTATGCACAGCCTTCTACCCTACCTGGCTTCTTTTTTTTTCTGTTGTCTGAGAACAGGGTACCCAAGGGTCTGATGCCCCTTGTTAGTCAGGGTGAGCATCTTTGCTTCCTAAAGACTGATTTTTCAGTACATTTCTCTCATAAATCCCTTTCTCATTCAGAAGTTTCCAATGTAGGACTTTTCCAGTCATAGTTCTGTATGATTTAAGGTGATATTTCACTGCAAGTTACCAATAGTAGTCCAGGGGGCTGTGACATGCAAATTCTCTACCTGAGTCTCTGACTCATCTAGTCAATGGTCATGTAAGTACCTTCACAGTCAGAGGTCGGGCAACCTTTTAAATCTCATTCTGTGTTTCCTGGGCTGTTGGCTCATGTTACATAGCTGCATTGTCCTCTCTTTTTCTCTGCTGAAGTTCACTTAAATGGTAGCATGCTCTTTAACCTCTCCCCCTTGGTGGGAGGGGTTCATATGGAAAGTGTGGTAATTTGAATGGCTGCTAGATGGCATCCTTTCAGGTAAAATCACACTATGTATTTACACTGTAGTGGGAAGAATGGTTAATAGACCCTTATGGGATATGTTCTCCTTTAAAAAGAATGGGGAGCGAGACGTCCTGTAGAAAGAGTGCTCCTCCAGATAAAAAAGCTGGGTTTAGGATTTGGCAAGAGGAGTTGGAAGGAGGAACCCATCTGGGGAGTAGGTGCATCCCCGGTAGTCTCTCTTTTGAGAATGACCTGTAGGGGTTTTCCTTTCATAGGGAAAGGCTTGAGAAAGAGAGGTGTTTCTCCTCAAGGAAAAACAATTAAGGGACCCGACTTAAGTCTAGAAAGTGGAATAAAGTCCAGAGAACCCACAAGTAGTGGGGAGGAATTTGAGTGTGGAAGCCTTAGAAGAGTGAGAGCCATGGATGCTGGGGAAACCTCTGCTTGGATGAGCATCATGAAATGTTTGAAGGGTTACAGGGTTTCTATTGAGAATGGAGAAAATTACTGTGTCCAGTAAGTGAGCAGTGAAGCACCTATGTGATATATTAATGCTAAGATTGTGAGAACCATGGTCCTCTGAGTAAAGAGAGAAACAGCAGCTGAAGTGAGTGGACTTTTTATTCACTGAATGTACTTTGATCTATTTTAGAGTGGGGAAGATTTTGTAAGTTGTTCCTTTAACCAAGCGAAAGGTGTATGTAATTGTTGAAGTGTACTGCATTAACCTTTTCTATTTTTGCAGCTATTATAGGCTAGTTGTGGAAGTTTATGTACCATGATTTACTCAGTGACTTTTACTCTGTGTTATACACTCTGGCTGATGATAAAGTTTTGTTGTTAGAATATATCTGTGGAATGGGTCTCTATTTCATTGTCTGTTGTTGGTCAGATTTTCTTAAAGTGAGATCTCTATCCAGCTCAGGGCATTTTATACCCTTCTTGCTCTTGGCCCCAGTTCACAATACCATCTACTTAACTCAAATTCTTTTTAATCCTACCAAGAAACTGGCAATTGGTTCACTCTGGTGCCAGAACTCTTCACATTTTATGTGCCCTTACAAGAAGAGTTACATGTGGGTAATGTAGTCTTGCAGAGTCAACAGCCTAGGATTTAGGTGAAAGCTAAAAAGGGCATGGCAAGATGAAAACAGCCAAAAGCTAATTACTAGGGATGTGCAGAGCAAAATTTTATGTTCATATTTCTTATGTCCGAAAGTGGGTCCCACTTGCGGCCAATATGGACATAAAAAAAATCTAATGAGTTGGGTATATGTACATATGTCGCCCATTAAAGTCAATGGGGGAAGGATTTCCAGCCTATTTTTGGCTGCAGAATTGTGGTTTTCTTATCAATTGGCCCAGGAGAGAGTTCCCTTTCCTTTGTGCAGGGAAGTACTCCCTGGAAAGGGTCCACCCTAGAGTTGTGTGTACCCGGTGTTTACATTGGCGTCCAGTGAATATCGTTGGCGTCTAGTGAATTCCGTTGGCGTCTAGTGAATTCAGACGGTACTTACGCACTTCAGCAGATGACAAAGGAATTGGAGGATCTCTCAGAAATAAGAATACGTGTGGGAATACAAGGTCTGGATGAACAGGCAGGCACAGCAATGGAGTTAAAACAGCAGTAGGAACACAAGGCCTGGATGAACAGGCACTTCATTCGAGGACAGAGGTCAATCCCAGCTAGGGACACAAGGCCTGCATGAACAGGCACAGGAACTAGGTTAAAACACTGGTAGCTCGCCAGCATCTTTCTGATGCATGCTAGAATATTGGCAGCGGTATGGGCATGGTCCGTCAGGTGGGTGTGCAGTAAAGCCCACCTCCACCCTCATGCTTGTTCAGGGAAGGACTCCCTGGAACGGGTCCACCCCTAGAGTTGTGTGTACCCGGTGTTTACATTGGCGTCCAGTGAATATCGTTGGCGTCTAGTGAATTCCATTGGCGTCTAGTGAATTCAGACTGTACTTACGCACTTCAGCTGATGACAAACGAATTGGAGCCTAGGATCTCTCACAAATAAGAATACGTGTGGGAACACAAGGCCTGGATGAACAGGTACATCATTCGAGGACAGAGGTCAATTCCAGCTAGGGACACAAGGCCTGCATGAACAGGCACAGCAACCAGGTTAAAACACTTGTGGGAACACAAGGCCTGGATGAACAGGCACAGCCACTGAGTTAAAACACCTGTGGGAACACAAGGCCTGGATGAACAGGCACCGCCACTGAGTTAAAACACCTGTGGGAACACAAGGCCCGGAAGAATGGGTACAGTAACTGAGTTAAAACACCTGTGGGAACACAAGGCCGGGATGAAGAGGCGCAGCAGTCGAGCACAGAGGTCGATCCCAGCTAGGGACACAAGGCCTGGATGAAGAGGCACATCATTCGAGGACAGAGTTCAATCACAGCTAGGGACACAAGCCGCGGAGGAAAAGACACTAACCAGGATCCTCCAAGCCCTCATTTTCTCCAAATTAGACTACTGCAACTCTACATTTCTTGGACTCCCTTCCTCATACACAAAACCACTCCAAATGGTTCAAAACGCAGCAGCCCGTCTACTAACAAACACTAGGAAAAGAGACCACATTTCCCCAGTCCTAAAAGACCTCCACTGGTTACCAATTCAGTTCAGAGTCATTTACAAATCCATCACCTTGATATACAAAATCTTTCACCAACACACCATAATCGACCTACAAATTCCTCTCCGTTTATACAAATGCACAAGACCGACCAGGGAAGCCTACAGAGGATGCCTCCTTGTTCCACCCTCCAAAACCACTTATCACAGCACCTTTAGAGATTGAGCCCTTTCCACAGCAGGTCCACCGTTATGGAACTCCATCCCCCCAGATCTCAGAAATGAACCTTGCCTCCTAACCTTTCGGAAAAGACTCAAGACATGGCTTTTCAGGCAAGCCTTCCCGAACTGCACCTAACACACACCATCAATAAATTCTCAGCTCAGAAGCTGTATATATTGGACGCCATATTTGTAATGTACTCTTGTATATTTTTATATTCTACACATGTATATAATTAACCTCCTCTATCCCTCTTTATTTCTTACACTCCCAGTTCATAGCCCCAGTTAATTGTAACTGCATCTCTTCACCACGTGTATTTATGTTATAGGTTGTTTTCTTTGCACCCCTGTTTTCTGTAAAGCGACATCATGTGAACGATTTCATGAATGCCGGTATAAAAAAACCTTAAATAAATAAAATAAATAAGTAAGTACCGCAAGGGAAAGTTGAAAACAACTTTGAAGAGGGAGTTCAAGAGGGCGTGAAATTGTAAAGAGGTAAATGGGTGGGGTCCGTGCAGTCCGCCCGCAGGATTCAACCCGGCGGGTTCGGTCGGACCGGGGTTTCGGCGGATCCCCCACCCCCACCCCTTTCGCGGGGGGTGGGGGAGGGGTGGGGAACGCCTCCCGGACGGCCCCGGCCCCCGCAGGGCGCATTTCCTCTGCGGCGGTGTGCCGCGACCGGCTACGGTTCGGCTGGGAAGGCCCAGGGGGGCAGGTGGCCCGCTGCTCCAGCGGCGCGTGTTATAGCCCCCCCTCCCGGCGTTTCCTCCTTCCCCTTTGGCAACTGTTAACTTGTCTTAACCTCATTCACTACATCTATGCAGACGATGTTCAGATTCTTATTCCCATAACAGAATCTATTAACAAACTTGGCTATTCTTACAAGCCTTCCCTGATCCTTCAAACTTTCACTAGATAAGTAAAGCTACTCAGCTTTCAATATGGAACTTCGCCCCTCCAATATTCTCCTCATTTAGCTACCCTACTTATGCACTTCAGAAAATGACAAAGGAATTGGAAGATCTCTCAGAAATAATAATACGTGTGGGAACACAAGGTCTGGATGAACAGGCAGGCACAGCAATGGACTTAAAACACCAGTAGGAACACTAGGCCTGGATGAAGAGGCACATCATTCTAGGACAGAGGTCAATCCCACCTATGGACACAAGCCGCGGAGGAAAAGAAACTAACCAGGATTCCCTCCGTAACGGCGAGTGAAGAGGGAAGAGCCCAGCGCCGAATCCTTGCTCGTCCGGCGGGCGCGGGAAATGTGGCGTACGGAAGATCGCCTCTCTGGCGCCGCTCGGGGCCCCAAGTCCTTCTCATCAAGCCTCAGCCCGCGGACGGTGTTAGGCCGGTAGCGGCCCCCGGCGCTCCGGGACCGGGTTTTCTCGTAGTCTGTTTGTTTGGGAATGCAGGCCAAAGTGGGTGGTAAACTCCATCTAAGGTTAAATACCATTTCCGGCGCGTGTTATTGCCCCCCCCACCCCCCCCCCGGCAGCAGCTTCGCCGTTTCCCCCGCCGTTTCCTCCTTCCCCTTTGCCAACTGTTAAGTAGTCAACCTCATTCACTACATCTATGCAGACGATGTTCAGATTCTTATTCCCATAACAGAATCTATTAACAAAGCCATCGCACTTTGGAACAACAGCTTACAAGCCATCACTAATCTCCTCAACAGTCAAAGCATGAGATCTTATTAAGAAACTGACATTATCCTCAACAAATTCTTACTCCTAGCAAAACCTATACCAAGTAAGTACACAGGGGTCTGTATTTTCATACCCCATTGCTTGCTGTTTGAATACCGCTCTTGCCGTACCGACCCGCAGGGTCCACCTAGGGACACAAGCTGTGGAGGAAAAGAAACTAACCAGGATTCCCTCAGTAACGGCGAGTGAAGAGGGAAGAGCCCAGCGCCGAATCCCCGCCTGTCCGGCGGGCGCGGGAAATGTGGCATACGGAAGACCGGCTCCCCAGCGCCGCTCGGGGGCCCAAGTCCTTCTGATGGAGGATCAGCCGGCGGACGGTGTTAGGCCGGTAGTGGCCCCCCAATAAAACCACCAAAGACTGCTTCTATAAACTGCAAGTTTAAAAAAGGATAAGACCACTCTTCCACGCCAAACACTTCAGAACCATCCTCCAAGCCCTCATTTTCTACTACTGCAACTCTACATTACTTGGACTCCCTTCCTCATACACGAAACCACTCCAAATGGTTGAAAACGCAGCAGCCCGTCTACTAACAAACACTAGGAAAGGAGGCCACATTTCCCCAGTCCTAAAAGACTTCCACTGGTTACCAATTCAGTTCAGAGTCATTTACAAATCCATCACCTTGATATAAAAAATCATTCACCAACACACCATTATCGACCTACAAATTCCTCTCCGTTTATTCAAATGCACAAGACCGACCAGGGAAGCCTACAGCGGATGCAATGCCGGTATAAATAAATAAAGTAAATCAATAAAATCAATAAGTACGTAAGGGAAAGTTGAAAACAACTTTCAAGAGCGAGTTCAAAAGGGCGGGAAACCGTTAACAGTTAAACGGGTGAGGTGCGTGCAGTCCACCTGGAGGATTGAACCCGGCGGGTTCAGGTGGGACCGGGGGTGGTTTAGGCGCATCCCCCACCCCTTTCGCGGGGGGGGCGGGGAACGCCTCCCGGACGGCCCCGGCCCCGTCCAGGAATAAAAAAATAAAGTAAATATATAAAATCAATAAGTACGTAAGGGAAAGTTGAAAACAACTTTCAAGAGCGAGTTCAAAAGGGCGGGAAACCGTTAAGAGTTAAACGGGTGAGGTGCGTGCAGTCCGCCTGGAGGATTGAACCCGGCGGCGGGTTCGGTGGGACCGGGGGTGGTTTCGGCGCATCCCCCACCCCTTTCGCGGGGGGGGCGGGGAACGCCTCCCAGACGGCCCCGGCCCCGTCCAGGAATAAAAAAAATAAAGTAAAGCAGTAAAATCAATAAGTACGTAAGGGAAAGTTGAAAACAACTTTCAAGAGCGAGTTCAAAAGGGCGGGAAACCGTTAAGAGATAAACGGGTGAGGTGCGTGCAGTCCGCCTGGAGGATTGAACCCGGCGGCGGGTTCGGTGGGACCGGGGGTGGTTTCGGCGCATCCCCCACCCCTTTCGCGGGGGGGCGGGGAACGCCTCCCAGACGGCCCCGGCCCCGTCCAGGAATAAAAAAAATAAAGTAAAGCAGTAAAATCAATAAGTACGTAAGGGAAAGTTGAAAACAACTTTCAAGAGCGAGTTCAAAAGGGCGGGAAACCGTTAAGAGTTAAACGGGTGAGGTGCGTGCAGTCCGCGGCCCCGGCCCCGTCCAGGAATAAAAAAATAAAGTAAATATATAAAATCAATAAGTACGTAAGGGAAAGTTGAAAACAACTTTCAAGAGCGAGTTCAAAAGGGCGGGAAACCGTTAAGAGTTAAACGGGTGAGGTGCGTGCAGTCCGCGGCCCCGGCCCCGTCCAGGAATAAAAAAATAAAGTAAATATATAAAATCAATAAGTACGTAAGGGAAAGTTGAAAACAACTTTCAAGAGCGAGTTCAAAAGGGCGGGAAACCGTTAAGAGGTAAACGGGTGGGTGCGTGCAGTCCGCCTGGAGGATTCAACCCGGCGGGTTCGGTGGGACCGGGGGTGGTTTCGGCGCATCCCCCACCCCTTTCGCGGGGGGGGCGGGGAACGCCTCCCGGACGGCCCCGGCCCCGTCCAGGAATAAAAAAAATAAAGTAAAGCAGTAAAATCAATAAGTACGTAAGGGAAAGTTGAAAACAACTTTCAAGAGCGAGTTCAAAAGGGCGGGAAACCGTTAAGAGTTAAACGGGTGAGGTGCGTGCAGTCCGCCTGGAGGATTGAACCCGGCGGCGGGTTCGGTGGGACCGGGGGTGGTTTCGGCGCATCCCCCACCCCTTTCGCGGGGGGGCGGGGAACGCCTCCCAGACGGCCCCGGCCCCGTCCAGGAATAAAAAAAATAAAGTAAAGCAGTAAAATCAATAAGTACGTAAGGGAAAGTTGAAAACAACTTTCAAGAGCGAGTTCAAAAGGGCGGGAAACCGTTAAGAGTTAAACGGGTGAGGTGCGTGCAGTCCGCGGCCCCGGCCCCGTCCAGGAATAAAAAAATAAAGTAAATATATAAAATCAATAAGTACGTAAGGGAAAGTTGAAAACAACTTTCAAGAGCGAGTTCAAAAGGGCGGGAAACCGTTAAGAGTTAAACGGGTGAGGTGCGTGCAGTCCGCGGCCCCGGCCCCGTCCAGGAATAAAAAAATAAAGTAAATATATAAAATCAATAAGTACGTAAGGGAAAGTTGAAAACAACTTTCAAGAGCGAGTTCAAAAGGGCGGGAAACCGTTAAGAGGTAAACGGGTGGGGTGCGTGCAGTCCGCCTGGAGGATTCAACCCGGCGGGTTCGGTGGGACCGGGGGTGGTTTCGGCGCATCCCCCACCCCTTTCGCGGGGGGGCGGGGAACGCCTCCCGGACGGCCCCGGCCCCGTCCAGGAATAAAAAAAATAAAGTAAAGCAGTAAAATCAATAAGTACGTAAGGGAAAGTTGAAAACAACTTTCAAGAGCGAGTTCAAAAGGGCGGGAAACCGTTAAGAGTTAAACGGGTGAGGTGCGTGCAGTCCGCCTGGAGGATTGAACCCGGCGGCGGGTTCGGTGGGACCGGGGGTGGTTTCGGCGCATCCCCCACCCCTTTCGCGGGGGGGGCGGGGAACGCCTCCCAGACGGCCCCGGCCCCGTCCAGGAATAAAAAAAATAAAGTAAAGCAGTAAAATCAATAAGTACGTAAGGGAAAGTTGAAAACAACTTCAAGAGCGAGTTCAAAAGGGCGGGAAACCGTTAAGAGTTAAACGGGTGAGGTGCGTGCAGTCCGCGGCCCCGGCCCCGTCCAGGAATAAAAAAATAAAGTAAATATATAAAATCAATAAGTACGTAAGGGAAAGTTGAAAACAACTTTCAAGAGCGAGTTCAAAAGGGCGGGAAACCGTTAAGAGTTAAACGGGTGAGGTGCGTGCAGTCCGCGGCCCCGGCCCCGTCCAGGAATAAAAAAATAAAGTAAATATATAAAATCAATAAGTACGTAAGGGAAAGTTGAAAACAACTTTCAAGAGCGAGTTCAAAAGGGCGGGAAACCGTTAAGAGGTAACGGGTGGGGTGCGTGCAGTCCGCCTGGAGGATTCAACCCGGCGGGTTCGGTGGGACCGGGGTGGTTTCGGCGCATCCCCCACCCCTTTCGCGGGGGGGCGGGGAACGCCTCCCGGACGGCCCCGGCCCCGTCCAGGAATAAAAAAAATAAAGTAAAGCAGTAAAATCAATAAGTACGTAAGGGAAAGTTGAAAACAACTTTCAAGAGCGAGTTCAAAAGGGCGGGAAACCGTTAAGAGGTAAACGGGTGGGGTGCGTGCAGTCCGCCTGGAGGATTCAACCCGGCGGCGGGTTCGGTGGGACCGGGGGGGCTTTCGGCGCATCCCCCACCCCTTTCGCGGGGGGGGCGGGGAACGCCTCCCGGACGGCCGCAGGGCGCATTTCCTCCGCGGCGGAGCGCCGCAACCGGCTCCGTGTCGGCTGGGAAGGCCCAGGGGGGGCAGGTGGCCCGCCGCTCCGGCGGCGCGTGTTATAGCCCCCCCTGGCAGCAGCTTTGCCGTTACCCCCGCCGTTTCCTCCTTCCCCTTTGCCAACTGTTAAGTAGTCTTAACCTCATTCACTACATCTATGCAGACGATGTTCAGATTCTTATTCCCATAACAGAATCTATTAAGAAAGCCATCGCACTTTGGAACAACAGCTTACAAGCCGAAGCCACCACTAATCTCCTCAACAGTCTAAACCTGGTCCTCAATGCCTCTAAAACTAAACTCCTCTTCATTTCCTACAAGCAAGAAAACCTCCCATCTCAGATCCATCACAAACACCTTCTCACCCACAACCATGTGAGAGACCTGGGAGTAATTATAGACAACCGTCTTGACCTAAAGAATATGATCCAAACCACAACTGTAAGATATAATATTATATCTTAATGGGCCTCGACAAAGGAAACTCTTTCCTATTGATCTTGTTAGACCTTTCCGCAGCGTTCGACACGGTCAACCACGCCATCCTCCTAAACCAGCTTTCGTCCATAGGAATCAGCGGCACCGTCCGATCCTGGTTCAAAACGTTTCTCGATAACAGAGGTTACAAAGTTAAACTCCAAAACAAGGAATCCTCAAGATTTGACTCTTAGGAGTCCCTCAAGGTTCTTGATTATCTCCGACCCTATTTAATATCTATCTTCTTCCTCTCTGCCAACTTCTTACCGACCTCAATCTAAAGTACTTCCTTTACGCAGATGATATTGAAATCATCATCCATATCAAAGACACATACTCTAAAACTCTTGACTACTGGGAAACATGCCACCAGAAAATCAAACAAGTAGTAAACAACCTACACCTCATCTTAAACTCATCCAAGACAGAAATCCTACTCATCTCTCCTGAAAACAATATCTCCAACACTACTCTTCCCACCAACCTACCTACCACACAAGTTACAGACTTAGGAGTGATAATAGACAACCGGCTAAACTTCAAGGCACATATCAACAAAACAACCAAAGACTGCTTCTATAAACTCCAGGTTCGGAAGAGGATAAGACCTCTTTTCCATGCTCAAGACTTCAGAACGATCATCCAAGCAGTCATTTTTGCGAAATTAGACTACTGCAGTTCCCTATTGCTAGGTCTGCCCTCATCCTATTCCAAACCACTACAGATGGTTCAAAATTCAGCAGCCCGATTACTAACAGGCGCAAGAAAGAGAGACCACATATCTCCCATTCTGAAAGAGTTACATTGGCTACCCGTCCACTTCCGTATCATCTATAAAGCCATATGTGTCATCTTCAAAACTATTCATCAACGCATCTTATGCACTTTAGCTGATGACAAAGGAATCGGAAAATCTCTCAGAAATAAGAATACGCGTGGGAACACAAGGTCTGGATGAACAGGCACATCATTTGAGGACAGATGTCAATCCCAGCTAGGGACACAAGCAGCGTAGGAAAAGAAACTAACCAGGATTCCCTCAGTAACGGCGAGTGAAGAGGGAAGAGCCCAGCGCCGAATCTCCGCCACTCCGGGTTCGGGGATCTGAACCCGACTCCCTTTCGATCGGCCGAGGACGACGGAGGCCATCGCCCGTCCCTTCCGAACGGCGCTCGCCTATCTGTTAGGACCGGCTGACCCATGTTGAACTGCTGTTCACATGGAACCCTTCTCCACTTCGGCCTTGAAGAAGAATGCTCAGTCTGTTTAAAAGAACAAAATTAACGGACCCACTCAAGGAATATGCTCAGTCTGTTTAAAATAAGAAAATTAACGGACCCACTCTGAAGGTCAATGCTCAGTCTGTTTAAAAGAACAAAATTAACGGACCCACTCAAGGACTATGCTCAGTCTGTTTAAAAGAACACAATTAACGGACCCACTCTGAAGGTCAATGCTCAGTCTGTTTAAAATAGCAATATCAACAGACCCACTCTGAAGGACAATGCTCAGTCTGTTTAAAATAACAAAATGGAACTGCCCAGCTAGGGACACAAGGCCTGGAGGAACAGGCACATCATTGGTGGACAGAGGTCAATCCCGGCTAGGGACACAAGGCCTGGAGGGACAGGCAGGCACAGCAATGGAGTTAAAACACCAGTAGAAACACAATGGCTGGAGGTACAGGCAGGAACAGCAACGGAGTTAAAACACTTGTGGGAACACAAGGCCTGGAGGAACAGGCACATCATTGGTGGACAGAGGTCAATCCCGGCTAGGGACACAAGGCCTGGAGGGACAGGCAGGCACAGCAATGGAGTTAAAACACCAGTAGAAACACAATGGCTGGAGGTACAGGCAGGAACAGCAACGGAGTTAAAACACTTGTGGGAACACAAGGCCTGGAGGAACAGGCACATCATTGGTGGACAGAGGTCAATCCCGGCTAGGGACACAAGGCCTGGAGGGACAGGCAGGCACAGCAATGGAGTTAAAACACCAGTAGAAACACAATGGCTGGAGGTACAGGCAGGAACAGCAACGGAGTTAAAACACTTGTGGGAACACAAGGCCTGGAGGAACAGGCACATCATTGGAGGACAGAGGTCAATCCCAGCTAGGGACACAAGTCGCATAGGAAAAGAAACTGACCAGGATTCCCTCAGTAACGGCGAGTGAAGAGGGAAGAGCCCAGCGCCGATTCTCCACCACTCCGGGTTCGTGGATCTGAACCCGACTCCCTTTCGATCGGCCGAGGACGACGGAGGCCATCGCCCGTCCCTTCCGAACGGCGCTCGCCTATCTGTTAGGACCGGCTGACCCATGTTGAACTGCTGTTCACATGGAACCCTTCTCCACTTCGGCCTTGAAGAAGAAAGCTCAGTCTGTTTAAAATAAGAAAATTAACGGACCCACTCTGAAGGTCAATGCTCAGTCTGTTTAAAATAGCAATATCAACAGACCCACTCTGAAGGACAATGCTCAGTCTGTTTAAAATAACAAAATGGAACTGCCCAGCTAGGGACACAAGGCCTGGAGGTACAGGCAGGAACAGCAACGGAGTTAAAACACTTGTGGGAACACTAGGGCTGCACAGTAGATGCCGGTCAGACACAGCGATTCATGTCAAGAACATGTGCTGCAGTGCTTACTGCTTACATTATCTTGAGCATAGGAGGCAATTGGAACTGCTGCAAGACTCCTTTCAATAGCTTTTATTCATCTTGCCATTCACAAGGAAAATCGGGAAAGCCAAGCACTGGCAGGTTTACTTTCAAAAACACTAGCATTTCCATCAAGACCGGTGAAAGCCTTGAGCGGTGAGGGCTCATGATATCCCCTGTCATTGAAAAAACACGTTCACTGGGCACACTTGTTGGTGGACATGACAGATATCCTTCAGCCACTTTGGCTAGGTGTGGCCAGACAGTGGACTTGTGTGCCCAATATGCCAGCGGATCTGTCTGCGTATTCTCTATCGGCTCTGAGAGATACCGTTTCACTGACAGCTCTGCTGCTGTCTCCTCCTGTGCTTGGGAGGGCTGAGAGTCACTCAATCCAGTTACTTTCTCTCTCGCCTGTTGCACTACTGATGTATCTTTATGGCCAACATGCCTTGGGCGTTCTGACGTTGAGGTGGAGGCACTAGTAATAGTATCTGTCACTGACACAGTCCTTCTCCTGCCAGGGATAGCAGCAGCACAACTCTGTGACGTGCCTGCTGTTTCCACCTGTGCTTCAAGCCTAATCTGTCTCCGCCTATGGTGCTCCTGTTCACGGACCTGTGCTAACAACAGCTCCTTCACAAATGACAGACAATTGGTCTGTAGGGCGATTTTACCTTTCACACGGGGATCACAGACAGAGGCGAGCATGTATGTGCTGTCCTCTGTTAAAGGCCTTAATCTGTCTTTCACCTGCTGCTGCAAAACGTCCACACACTGCAGCACCTCAGCAGTCATTCCCTCTTGCCGTTTAATGCCTTCCAAATGGTCATCCAGGAATTTCACTATAGGGATGATGTCAGCCAAGGTGGAACTTCTGGAACTCAGCTCCTCCGTGACGTCCTTGAAGGGCTGCAGGATTTTTACCAGCTGACTCATGACTAACCAATCGTGATGCCCTAGGGGATTCTGTACACCTATGTCTATTGTACCAGAAAGTTCATGAAGGGGTGTCTGCAGCTCCAATAACCTCTCCAGCATCATAAAGGTGGAATTCCACCGGGTGGGAACGTCTTGAATGAGACGCTTCTCGGGCATATCCAAAGCAGTCTGATTTTCTCGGAGAACCTGCCCCGCCCTGACACTTCTGTGGAAGTGTGCTGCTATGTTCCTGCACTTCTGTATTAACCTACGCAGGTATTCAGTCTCCTTGTCCTTGGACTCCAAGCCCAAACCTGACTTCACTACCAGATGCAGAGTGTGTGCAAAACATCGGATGTTCTTAAACCGCCCATCGCTTATTGCCTTAACCATGTTTGCACCGTTGTCTGTGACAAAAAAGCCTGCCCGCGTTTTACTGTCTCGCTGGTGTACTTTCCAGCTCGCCAGCATCTTTCTGATGCATGCTAGAATATTGGCAGCGGTATGAGCATGGTCCGTCAGGTGGGTGTTCAGTAAAGCCCACCTCCACCCTGATGCTTGTTCAGTAATAGAGCTGCTGGCTGCCCCTGCCTCTGCCATGTCCCACCAGTGTGCTGTCAGAGAGAGGTAAGAGTGTGCAGCATTCATGGCGGTCCAGATATCGCAGGTGAAATGCACTCTTCCGTCTGCCTTACCTAGCAGTGCTTGCACGCGACTGACACAGTGCTTGTACAGGCTGGGGATGACCTTTCTACTAAATGTGGTTCTGGAGGGGACTTTGTAATTTGGAAGTACGACCTTCAAGAAACGTTTGAAACCCACATTCTCAACTAACTGCAGGGGCTGGTCATCAAGGGCAATCATTTCCCCAATGCTCCTGGTTACTACTTTTGCGGCTGCCTGCCTCCTACCCCGGGATAGCGTTACCGCACTCCACCCCATTTCCTCCATGGTGCATTGTCGCTTCTCCCACATGTCAGTGGGTTTCTGGCCTGCCGCCTGACTGCTAGAAGGGTATGAGGGCGTGGGCTGACTCTGCTGCTTTCCTACCACTGCACCCTGGTTGGAAGGGGAAGGGGTCCCCTGACGGAAAATGCTACCATCCCCAGATGGCAGTAATCTTGTTGGGTGTTGCCTCTTAACATGATACTCCATGCCAAAATTTGACAGATGTCCCAGTTGCTTGCCTCTGCTAATATCCCTGGCACAGTAATTACACCGAGCATAACGCGGGTCTTCTGTCACTTTAAAATGTGCCCAGATCGCAGATTTCTTTTGTGATCCTCCTCTCTTTCCCGCCCTGGGGGTGGATGGTGGCACTGGAGTTGAGGTACTACTGGGTGTGGGTGGTGCACCCACTGCACCCGGCGAAGCAATGCCAGCGGGGGCAACAGTCACCCTCTGTCTCCCTTCTGACAGCTCTTCCTCCTCCTCGATATCAGTGGAATGTCTCCCCTGCCGCAGATTTCTGGAGGTGGAGGCTAAAACAGGACTAACTGACAATTCTACCGAAGATTGCTCAGGTATAACATCTTCCGTTTCTGATGAGAATCCCATCCAAGAAGATTCTTCTTCTGAATCAGAAGCTAACAGTGCCAGCGCTACCTTGTCACCGCAAAGTTTTGCAGGACACTTCTGTCCCCTGGCTGCTCTTGGGTGTGTAACTTTTGTCTGGCTAGACTCTGCCTCCTCTTCACTCTCCTCCAAAACTACAGTGCCAGAAACAGGTGCTGGCGATTGCAAAGTTTCATGGTCTGATTTCTTTTTTTTTGCCATGGAACTGCCATCCCCTACAAAGACGTTTGATTGCGACAGTTGCCTTTTTACCTGTACTGGTGGTGTTGCGCTGGTGTCTTTTGCGGTGCCTCCGCTGCCATTCCCACTAAGTCGCTTGCATCTCCCTTTCCCTGACATTATGGATTTAATGTCAATGAGTACTAGTGGTAACACTGCCCACTGTCCCACAATAATAATGTTCGGTCAGTTTAAAATAACTAAATTAACAGACCCACTCAAGAAGAATGCTCTATCTGTTTAAAATAACAAAATGAACGGACCAAGTCAAGGACAATGCGGTTAAGTCTGTTTAAAAATAGCAGATTGAACAGACTCGCTGAAGGCCAATCTTCACTCTGTTTACAATGCCCACTGCCTCACTGCCTGCCTGGCAATGCACGGAATGTGTCTGTCTGTGTGTGTGCAGTGAGTGCACAGAGAACAAGCTTCCTTTTCAGTAGATATGAGGCAGGGTACTCCCAGCCCTGGAACTGCTGCCCACCCAGCACTGAACCACTCAAGGACAATGCGGTTAAGTCTGTTTAAAAATAGCAAATGTAACAGACTCGCTGAAGGGCAATGTTCACTCTGTTTATGCCCACTGCCTGCCTGGCAATGCACGGAATGTGTCTGTCTGTGTGTGTGCAGTGAGTGCACAGAGAACAAGCTTCCTTTTCAGTAGATATGAGGCAGGGTACTCCCAGCCCTGGAACTGCTGCCCACCCAGCACTGAACCACTCAAGGAGAATGCTTTTAAGTCTGTTTAAAAATAGCAAATGTAACAGACTCGCTGAAGGGCAATGTTCACTCTGTTTACAATGCCCACTGCCTCACTGCCTGCCTGGCAATGCACGGAATGTGTCTGTCTGTGTGTGTGCAGTGAGTGCACAGAGAACAAGCTTCCTTTTCAGTAGATATGAGGCAGGGTACTCCCAGCCCTGGAACTGCTGCCCACCCAGCACTGAACCACTCAAGGAGAATGCTTTTAAGTCTGTTTAAAAATAGCAAATGTAACAGACTCGCTGAAGGGCAATGTTCACTCTGTTTACAATGCCCACTGCCTCACTGCCTGCCTGGCAATGCACGGAATGTGTCTGTCTGTGTGCACTGCAGTGCACATAGAACTAAAGTAGATATGAGGCAGGGTACTCCCAGCACTGGAACTGCTGCCCACCCAGCACTGAACCACTGAAGGAGAATGTGTTCACTCTGTTTACAATGCCCACTGCCTCACTGCCTGCCTGGCAATGCACGGAATGTGTCTGTGTGTGTGCAGTGAGTGCACAGAGAACAAGCTTCCTTTTCAGTAGATATGAGGCAGAGTACTCCCAGCCCTGGAACTGCTGCCCAGCCAGCACTGAACCACTCAAGGAGAATGCTTTTAAGTCTGTTTAAAAATAGCAAATGTAACAGACTCGCTGAAGGGCAATGTTCACTCTGTTTACAATGCCCACTGCCTCACTGCCTGCCTGGCAATGCACGGAATGTGTCTGTCTGTGTGCACTGCAGTGCACATAGAACTAAAGTATATATGAGGCAGGGTATTCCCAGCCTTGGAACTGCTGCCCAGTGCCCACCCAGCACTGAACCACTCAAGGAGAATGCTTTTAAGTCTGTTTAAAAATAGCAAATGTAACAGACTTGCTGAAGGGCAATGTTCACTCTGTTTACAATGCCCACTGCCTCACTGTCTGCCTGGCAATGCACGGAATGTGTCTGTCTGTGTGCACTGCAGTGCACATAGAACTAAAGTAGATATGAGGCAGAGTACTCCCAGCCCTGGAACTGCTGCCCAGCCAGCACTGAACCACTCAAGGAGAATGATTTTAAGTCTGTTTAAAAATAGCAAATATGAGGCAGAGTACTGCCAGCCCTGCCTGGCACTGCCCAGGATAAAATGTACAGACTCACTCAATAAGAATGTTCTTTTTTTTTTTTCCCTAACAAAGAATCTGTTCTGTGTTGTCTATCAAATCTGGTTCTGTTCTGTGTTGTCTATCAAATCGGGTTCTGCTATCTTCTCTGCCTCAGCCTGCCTAAGCCCACCCTGCACGATCCCGATCCCACCTCCCCACTGAATCGCTGAAAATGTCCGTCAGTCCTCGTGCTGCTGCTGCTTTTATAGTGCTGCTGGCTCGTCAGGAAATCCTCAGAGAAGCACGGAATGACAGCGCGATTCGCTGCATTCAGTGCTTCTCTGAAAAGGTGAACGCAGATTCGCTGCATTCCGGTATCCATGCCGACCTGTCCCACCCTTTCCTGTGAGTCACTGAGACTCACAGGACAGGGTCAGACAGGTTGGCATGGTTACCGCAGGGGCGCCGCCATTTTCAGGTAATCCGGGGCTCCGAGCTCGAGTCGCAGGTAATGGCGGCGAGAAAGCGCGCGCATGGCGATTCGCCGTATCCGACATATCTATGTTCATTTATGTCGGAAATCTGCTCGTATACGCCCCATCTTTTTTTTAAGTAAAAAAAAAAATTTGAGTTGCGTTTTCCATATGCGGTCAATCCGAATGCACATCCCTACTGAGCACCTATTTTCCATGCGGGTTTACAATATTGGCCTGATTGTAAGGGATAAGCTGGGTCCCAAGGTGTGTCTCAGACACACTGGTTAAATCAGCTGACTCCAATTTGAATTACAGTTTCAGCAAGACAGGAACAATTGAACACTGCCTAGGCTTGGGCAGGTGGGTTTACTGTGCAGGATCAGAAGCACTCATAAAGAAATGTCAGTAGGTAAAGCAGATGCCTGGGCCTTACTTCTTCCCAAAATAAAAAGGCCCTGCAGTATAGGCCCATCTGACTTGGGTCCTGGTGGAATTATTGGTAGCCTTGAGCTGGTGGTCCCTCCCAGAAGACAACCAGTCTTCTGGGAGGGACCATCAGCCAGTCTTTTTCAATGTCAGATTCTTTCCAGCATCAATAGGCCTAACATCAGGTCTCCTATAAGTCCACTGCACTAGTGATAGTTAAAGCAAAGGTGATTAATTCCCACAGGGTATAAATAACCACTTTCAAACTCTCAGGAACACTGCTAACAATAACTTTTCTCTGTCTCCAGTGCTTAGTGGAGTTTGCAGTAGTAATCCTTTGAATCCCCAGTAGCACTGCTTGAAAATGTTTAAATTCTTAACTCTGGCACGCCGTAGCTCACGGACGACCGCCCCTCCCACCCTTGACCACGCGACAACAGAGTAGGTAAGCCAAGATAACTTTTATTAAGTGGAAGAAACGGCCACAGCCAGCATTTAACATTATAACCTTATTACTTTATATTGCAACAGCTTAATCAATTGGCATTAGCTAAATGCCACGCCCTCACCGGTACCTTGCTTGTTCTTCCCACCCCAATGCTTTTTTGGAGACGGCAGCCCTCCATCCTTCCGCTCCGTGAAGGTGGTATACCATTGGCACCCCGCTCCGTGAATGCCAATCCCGCCTTCCGCTCCGTGAAGGGGAACACCCGCCACTGGCATCCCGCTCCGTGAACGCCTCCGTGGCTACTGCCGCTCCGTGCAGTATTCTGCCGCCTCCTCCCACCCCTGGCCTTGCGGGCCGCGATTATTGCTTATGCCAGGCCTTCATTGGGCCACCCCCAGACCGGCCATTATCTCGGTCTCCGCCATGCTTAGTTATATCCATGCCCCCGCTTTCCCCCTATGCAAAGTCCTTGGTGCTGTGCTCCTCCCCTTCCCCCTCCCCCAACACCAAAAACTTCCCCTCTATGCAGCGATACATCCCCTTATGCTCCGGTGAGGGCACCCGCTGTTCCTTTTGTTATGGCTGTGACAACTTATCCCCCCAATCCCAGTATCCCCTTGCGCTGTGGGGTGGTGGGAGGGTTGCTCTCGCTTCCAGGCTGCAAATGTGCTCCCCCCACCCCGCCCTACCTCTAAGTACCCGAGCTCGGAGACGCCGCCTTCCTTGTCTCATTGGCTCATGCCCAGGTTTGAACTGGCCCCTAATCCCATTGTCCGCCCCTCTCAGCACCTAGGCTGTGCCCCCCTCCCCCCTCCCTCTTGCCTGCCGCACGTCTGCCCAGTTATACGGCCCATGCCTCAAGAGGCGGGCCTCCTTACATTCTGTAGTGCTTGCAATTTAATCCTCAGCTGCAGTGCTTGCAACTAAATTCTCAGTAGCAAGGCTTGCAAATAACAATGCACAAATTCTCAAATTCCCCGCAGTGCTTGTAATAGCAGTTTCACTTAAAACCCCAGTAGCAGTACTTGCAAATAACAATGCTTACATTCTTAAATTCAGAAATGTCTGCAATTAAATCCTCAGCTGCAGTGCTTGCAATTAAATTCTCAGTAGCAAGGCTTGCAAATAAAAATGTTCAAATTCTCAAACTCTCCTCAGTGCTTATAATAACATTCTCATTCATATCCCAAGTAGCAGTGCTTGCAAATAACAATGCTTAAATTCTTAAATTCAGCAGTACCTGCAATTAAATCCTCAGCTGCAGGGCTGGCAATTACATTTTCAGTAGCAAGGTTTGCAAATAATGTTAAAATTCTTAAACTCTCATCAGTGCTTGAAACAGCAGTTTCTTTTAAATCCTGGGTAGGAGTGCATGCAAATAAAAATGTTTAAATATTTAACAATGCAATCCAATGAGAAAACTAGCACCCTTCTTGCCACTGAAACAGCTAAAACAATCTTTCTTGCTGTCGTAATGCTCCCAAATTAACAGTCCTTTAGTTTCAGGGATACTTTCAAAAGATAGCTTTAGGAATCTACCTTTAATTCATTTCTATGGCCAGGTATGGCTTTGGGGCTGAGTTGTGTATAGGCTCTCTGCAACTTCCTCTATCTCCATGGGCTCTGAGTTTAGCAGCCATGCCCCTTTTATATCTTTCTCCTCTTGTAACTGCACACCTTCCCAATTTATTTCACCTGGGAGCCTACAGGGACTGGAGGGTTGACACAACCCACCTCTAGGTACCTCCTTCTCAGAGGCCTAGAGTTCCCAGTTGGTGATAGTCAACTTGGGAAATGAAGTCCAAGGTACTTCTTTTTCAGTTTTTGGGCTTCTATGTTTCTGTCAAGCTCTGTTTAGGGTTTTCGGAGGTTTATTGTGCAGCATAGTGACTGGAAAAAGCTCTGTTCCCTCATTACATTTGTGCATACTTGTGATGTTGTGTAAATGTTAACAGGGAGAAAAGGCTTGGTTTAGGGTATGCTGGGACAAGGTTCAGAATTATATTGAAAGTAATATATGCTCATTCTTTGCTGAAATTGTCTGTACACTTTTATACCTGCTAATTGAGTCACAGAACTTAAATCGCAATCATCTTTTGTATGAACTTTTTCAGTGGGAAGTCTGGGTTAAGTGTGTGTGTGTGTGTGGGGGGGGGGGGGCAGGGGTTATGTTGAAATGTTGGAGGGTCTAGGTGAACTGGTATTGCAAGTATGTGCACAAGTAAGTATTTTCATAAGTGAAGTACATACATACTTTCTAAAACACATACCTCCATGAATAGCTGAGTGTTACAACACTCAATTGTTACAAATATTATGCATGTAAAATGTATGCACATAGGCGGAGAACTATGCACCTTCCTGCACTACCAAAATTTATTTATTTATTTATTTATTTATTTATTTAAAGTTTTTGTATACCGACATTCGTTAGGAGATACATCACATCGGTTTCCATGGAAAAAAAAAAGGCCAACGGGGCTTTACATTGAACTGATAAGAGAACTGGGTAGGGGAGGGGGGGGGGGGAAACAAAGGTAATGCTGTACAACAAAGATAAATGCAATAAAATGGTTGTATAAATGCAATAAAAAATAATTATATACAAGTGTATTATTTACAATAAAATGTTAGGGGGAGAGAGATAAGGAGGAGGGGGAAATCGGTCTTATGCTAGGGGGGGGGGGGGGGCGAGTGGAGGGGCAGGAGGGGAGGGGAGGGGTGTGGGAGAAAGTAGAGAAAAGAAAGGGGGTTCTGCATATATCTGCCCCAAAATGTTTTGGGGCAGATATATGCAGTATTGTAGAAATTGTGTGGCTACTGCTGCATGATTTATAAAATAGAATAAATCTCCATGGGCCCACTTATGCATGCATTTTTTTGTCATAAGCAGTGCTGGCCTTTGGATACGACATAGTAGACTGTTGCCTGGGCACTGTAAGCTGAGTGGCGCCCTGGGAATTGCCAGCATCTTCAGTTATGCTGAAAAGCTGGAGGGAGCTGATTTTCACCCAGGGAGCCAAGTTTCACCTAAGGCAACATTTGCCTTAGAGCTGGCCCTGCTCATAAGGTTTAGAAAGATTTAAAGCAAAAATATTATTGATCTCAGTAAACAAAAATGACATTATATGTTAACTTACATTTTTGTCTCACTGTTTTTCAGAAAAATGAAACGGCGACTCTCTCCACTAAACCATGATGGTGCCTAAAGGCTGTTCCTGTAGTTGTTAGGATAATCTCTGTGTTTTGTAAGAATGGGTTTTGCATATCTGCTTTATGTTGTCTCTCTTCTCAGTCCTGCCATAATATGCTGCTCCTCCATTTGAAAGAAGAGGAAGACTGGAAGAAGTTATGGCCCCTTCTAGCTTGTCAGGGAACAATGCACATTGGAGCAGATTTTCAAAGCCCTACGTGCATAAATCCAGGAGGATTTATGTGCATAGGGGGGTTATTCGCCGGGCCTATTTTCAAAAGGCCCGGCAGCGCACATAAAGCCCTGGGACGTGCGTATGTCCCGGGGCTTTTCTGAATGAGTGAGACGGGGCCGGGAAAGGGGCAGGTCCGGGGGCTTGGCCAAAGACTCCGGCACAGCAGCCCTTTGCCGCTGTGCCAGGGATCGCGCGTCAACACTTGGCTGGTGCGTGCAATACGCCTGCCTCTGGCAGGCGTAACTTCCACAACAAAGGTACGGGGTGCTTTTTTGGGGACTGGGGGCGGGACAGGTAGGGGAAGGGTAGGGAAAGTGTGGGGGGAAAGGAAAGTTCCCTCCGAGGCCGCTCCAATTTTGAAGCGGCCTCGGAGGGAATGGGGAAGGCTTGGCGCGCGCAACATGCATTAGTGTGCACCCCCTTGCGCGCCGACCCCTGATTTTATAGCATGCACGCGGCTGCGCATGATTGTTATAAAATCGGGCGTACATTTGTGCGCGCCGGGTAGCGTGCACAAATTTAGGCCGTGCGTGTAACTTTTCAAATCTGCCCCATTGGGAACTGAGATAAGTCCAGTCGTAGCCCACTCATCTTATGACCCAGCAAATAAAAGAAATAAAAGAGTTAGTGCGCACTAACAAAAAACGTTTCATTTTGTTATTTTTTGTTACTTTTTGCTATTTTTTGTTAGTGTGCGCTAACCCGAAAACCGATTTTTCATGAAAAAAAATAAGAAGGGATCCGCAGGAAAACGAGATTTTCCCGCAGCCAGATGAACCCGAAAGCGGGAACAATTGGGCACCCGATTCACATCCCTAGTTATCAAATTAAAGGCAACAATTACAAACTACCTGCAGAAGTGCAAAGTCTGTGAACACTTTTTACCTATGGATTTTTCACCAATTTTCAAAAGGAAAAATATAATTCTTCCTTAGAATATTGCTTAAGGGAAAATACTGCACAATCTTACACCTTCATTGAGTGCAGGTACTTTTAATTTTACATGTATATGTTTGAAAAACCCCTCCCCAATACCACCCCCATGAATGCTTCTCACTATGGGGCGGATTTTCAGAGCCCTGCTCGCCTAAATCCGCCCAAAACCGGGCGGATTTAGGCGAGCAGGGCCCTGCGCGCCGGTGAGCCTATTTTACATAGGCCTACTGGCGCGCGCAGAGCCCCGAGACTCGTGTAATTCCCGGGGTTCTCCGAGGGGGGCGTGTCGGGGGCGTGTCAGGGGCGGGCCCGGTCGTCGCAGCGTTTAGGGGGCGTGTCGGCAGCATTTTGGGGGTGGGTACGGGGGCGTGGCTACGGCCCAGGGCGGTCCGGGGGCGTGGCCGTGCCCTCCGTACCCACCCCCAGGTCGCGTCCCGGCGCGAAACAGGCCCGCTGGCGCGCGGGGATTTACTTCTCCCTCCGGGAGGCGTAAATCCCCGGAGAAAGGTAAGGGGGGGTGTAGACAGGGCCGGGCGGGTGGGTTAGGTAGAGGAAGGGAGGGGAAGGTGAGGGGAGGGCGTTAGAGGATTCCCTCCAAGGCCGCTCCGATTTCGGAGCGGCCTTGGAGGGAACGGGGGTAGGCTGCGTGGCTCGGCGCGCGCCGGCTATACAGAATTCATAGCCTTGCGCGCGCCGATCCAGGATTTTAGTGGATATGCGTGGCTCCGCGCGTATCTACTAAAATCCAGCGTACTTTTGCTGGCACCTGATGCGCCAGCAAAAGTACGCCTATTCGCGTTTTTTGAAAATCTACCCCTATGGGTAAACGTTACACACTTGGGGGCAAATTTTAAAAGAGGTGCTAGTGTTAAAAGACCTATATACATAAGTATGGGCCAAGCATGAGCGACGCACATTTTGAAAGACACAAATTACCATGTCTGTGCATGGGTGTAAGTAAAAAAAAAAGGGGTGGGGTTGGGGGCGTGTCAAGGGCATTCTGGGGCAGGGTCAGAATCTACATGCATAAATCCATAATTTAAATCTGGCAGCTGCAGCACATTGTGGACTATTAGCCACTCATACTTACTTCTGCTCTTGATGAGGTATAAATCTGTTTAGGCTTAAAACAACTGGGTGAAGAGTCAGGATTACCTCAGGATGGACTGGGTGCATGCATTTTATATATGAAGATATAGTAAGATGAACATCGGGATTTAGGCGCATAAGTCATTATAATTTAAAACATATGTGTATGGTTGGAATTACCAGTTTTACCAATCAGTCCACCAGTTTGCCCAAAGCTTCTCCAGGTCTTTGAAACCCTTCTGATTTTTCAGCTTCAATGGCTCCCCAGTCACCTAGAATAAAAAAAACTCACAAGGCAACACCCTGCCCCTTTCCCAAAACACACCTTCGTCAACAAATGTAACTCCTCACCCAGTCTAAATCTCTCCCACTGTCAGTTCTTCTCCCATTCAAACCCTCCCTGGTAAAAGGCAGTCCAACCCAGATCCCCTACTTTAGAGTAGGTCTCTGGTGGCCTAGTGGAGTGGTATCCCTGGTTGTCTAGTGGGGCCTGGAAAGACCACTAGGCTCTGGACCTGTCACCACCATTTTCCAAAATGGTGCTGGCCTGCCTTTGCCCCTATCACGAGGAAATAAGGAAAACTACAACTGTGGTAATAGATTGGCCTGAAATTACACCACCTTAAAATTGTAATATATTTGGGTCACAGGGCTGAGGGAGGGGAATAAAAGAAACCTTTGTGTTTGAGTTAATCAGTGTTTATGGGCATGTCTGAGGGCCAAGTGGAAGATTTTCATGAAGCAGTTGTGATAGAAGCACATTCTATGGGCAGATTTTAAAAGCCCTGCGTGCGTAAATCCAGCAGGATTTACGCACGCAGGGGACTTGCGCACCGGCGCACCTATGTTGCATAGGCCGCGGGTGCGCGCAAAGTCCCGGGACGCGCGTAAGTCCTGGGGCTTTGCTTGGGGGCGTGTCAGGGGCGTGTCGGGGTGGCGCGGCATTTGGGGGCGTTCCGGGGGCATGACCGAGGCCTCCGAACCAGCCCCCAGGCCGGAGAATGGCACGCCAGCAGCCTGCTGGCGTGCACAAAGATAGGGGGGAGGATAAGGTGTGGGGGGGGGGGGTGTCAGAAAAAAAGTTCCCTCCTAGACCGCTCCGATTTCGGAGCGGCCTCAGAGGGGACGGAGGCAGGCTGCTCGGCTTGGCGTGCGCAGGTTGCACAATTGTGCACCCCCCCCTGCACGCGCCGACCCTGGATTTTATAACATGCGCGTAGCAGCGTGCGCATGTTATAAAATCGGGCGTAGATTTGTTCGCGCCGGGTTGCGCGAACAAATCTACACCCGCGCATAACTTTAAAAATCTACCCCTATGTGTCTTATCTTTTTTTTTCAGGGTGTGGCAAATACCTTTCTTGTGTTGTTGAATATTTGATTTTCAAACAGTTGCCATGTGGGTTTTTATGACATTCTGCAGAGGCCAAATGGATTTTGAGCAAATTTAGCCCTTAGCCCTCAGGGTATATGATGACTGAATAATAGAATCAATATTTTTTAAAACAAAGAAGGAAACAGATGAAAATGTTTACAAAATATAGCACTGTATGCTGCACTACTGCTTGCTTACTCTGAGCCTGCAAACTCTAAAGGAAAGAAAATACATGATATTTATTTTTTTTTAAGAGTAACTACTGTCAGGTGTTATCTTTAAACCTACCTTCTCCCGTATACAGGTTATAAACGAGTACCCGTTTTCATTAAGCAAGTGACATTTTTCATGCTGGTACAGAAGCTATCTATCTTCTTTCTGGCAAAGCTGTCTGTCTTTCAGTCAGCATCTGACTAAAGATCAATGAGAGAAATCTTTCTGAAGGTGCTTTCAGGTCCTGCGGCAAGGGAGTTGATCAGAAAGCTGCCATAAGCTTCAGACTCACTTGATAAATGAGAAACTCTGCTGCTGCTGTGTAAACTGCTGTCACATCAGTTACAAACACTAATTAGAAGTACTTTGCTGTTGAAAGTGTCTAGTGCATTAAATAGCACTTCCTCTTCTGGCAATTAGCTTACCCATTGACTTACACTTCTTACCACAGGACTATCAGAGATGGAAATGCAAAAGGGGATTATTTAATCATTTATTAGGTAAATTTGGCCTGCACAGCTTTTGTCTAATGTCCACTGACCTCTAAATCACATTTAAAGGACTGTTGATACTCAAATGTAATATGTTTGGATCATTCTATCTTTTGTTGTGTTTGGACAAAGTCAATACCCCCAGTATTCCCATGTAGTAATAAGTAGTACTCTTATTGCTTTTCCCTTGTGTAAAGTGTACATATTGTGCTGTTAGCACTTATAACACAAACATTAATCAATCTATTATGATATCATAGAAACAATACTAATGATCAACTACTCTAATCTTATATTATAAAAAATCTAGAGTATTACATTTTGAGTCTACTTGAACTGAGAGTTTAGTAAATGCTTCATCATGGAATTTCTCTATTTCCTGCCTACAGCAAAAGTTTTTACATGAATACTGCTCTGCTAATATTTGTCTTAAAAGACATTTTAAAATTTGCCCTTTACAAGTCTGGCATCAGTATTAATATACATGAGGAAAGCTGAAAGGTTCTTTGAACTGTATACTAAAGTATTCTGTTAGCAGAACATAAGAAAAACATTGCTTTTCACTGCCAGCTTCAATGAAGGAGTTGAAAATTGCCAATATTTAAAACATATACACCTCATTTTAATTGCTGAAATTAAAAGCACTTTTATAAAATTAAGCAGTTGGTTGAAAATATAATCAAAACATTTTAGCTACTCAATTTACTCTGATTGATATTCAAAGACATTTATCTAGATAACTTAGACAAATGCTGACTTTTGAATGCTCGGCACCAGCTATCAGGTTACATTTTATCCAGATAAGTCATTATTTGGTTAACATGTATCCAGATAAGTGGGAGTCATTTCGTGGGTATTCTGGGCCAGTTAAGATTAAAGTTATCCAGACCAGTTACATGTTCCTGGATAACTTTAATATGCATGTGTCCTTGAATAGAGTTAGCCAAATCTTATTCAGCTAACTCTGATATTTGTTATTAGCCTAATAAGTTATTTGGCTATCTCTGTTTGAGGGCACAAACATAGTTAAAGTTTATTCAGGTCCGTGTAACTGGATAACTTTAACCTTATCTGGCTGTATTCAATTAATATAGCTGATTTCATTTTTGATCATTTCTTTGTGTCCAGTTATAATACTTAGGTGATATTACATGCTTCTTCATTTTATCATTATGTGAATGTAAGATTGGTATGATTGTGATGGTTTGAGTGGATATGTACGATAAGCATTGTATAGATTTTTAAAAGATGCAGGGTTATGACCAATGATAATAATGCATTTATTGTGAATTAAATTATGCTTTGTATAAATTTGTATACATTTTGGTAAATTTATTAAAGACAGTTTTTGAACTGACTGTGGTATGAATGTGGATGAAACTGAGTGGTGGAGTTGTAGCAGGCGATATGCACGCTAAAGGACTACTAAATGTTTTATTGTATTATCTTTGTAAGAAGCTATGGTTTAGGTACTGTGTTTTGATTACTGTGATTGTAGCTGTGCTCATTGCAATATTAATAATAATAATAAAAATTATTTTGAAAAAAAAAACTATATTCTCTCTTTGCATTTTCCCTAATTGTATGTGAGAGAAGAAATCTTGTATTTGTTCCTTCATTGTATCCAGTATGTATAGCTAGATAACATTGTTAAAGCATATTCATCAAGGCATTTATCCCATCGAATATCCCTGTTAACCTTTAGCTGGATAAGTTATCTGTTTTTCTCTCTTTTTTTCCACTAATAGCATTAGTAGCCACTAGCTAGTAGGGATGTGAATCGGGCTTCAGACGATTGAAAATATCGTACGATATTTTCAAAATCGTCAGAAATCGGGGGCTCCCCCAAAACATTAGGAAAACCCCATTAAATTGTTTGTAGGGGTTCTCTTATCATTTTGGGGGAGGGCGGGAAAAACAGCACACAAAAATAACCCCTAAACCCTCCCTGACCCTTTAAAACTAATCCCTTAGCTTCCCCCACCCTCCCGACCCCCCAAAAAACCTTTTACAGGTACCTGGTGGTCCAGTGGGGGTCCCGGGAGTGATCTCCCGCTCCTGGGCCATCGGCTAACACTAATTATAATGGCACCGATGGCCCTTTGCCCTTACCATGTGACAGGGTATCCGTGCCATTGGCCGGCCCCTGTCACATGGTAGGAGCACTGGATGGCCGGTGCCATCTCAGGCCATCCAGTGCTCCTGTGTTAGAGAAACAGTGCAGACAGAGTATACAGTGAGACACTTACTGTTTGTCTGGCAGCAGGCACACAGTGTGGGCAGTGGGCAAAATAATACCACCTCAAAGTGGGGCCACTTGGCAATAGTGATCATAATATGATCAAATTTGATTTAATGACTGGAAAAGGAACAGTGTGCAAATCCAAGGCTCTCGTGCTAAACTTTCAAAAGGGAAACTTTGATAAAATGAGAAAAATTGTTAGAAAAAAACTGAAAGGAGCAGCTACAAAAGTAAAAAATGTCCAAGAGGCGTGGTCATTGTTAAAAAATACCATTCTAGAAGCACAGTCCAGATGTATTCCACACATTAAGAAAGGTGGAAAGAAGGCAAAACGATTACCGGCATGGTTAAAAGGGGAGGTGAAAGAAGCTATTTTAGCCAAAAGATCTTCATTCAAAAATTGGAAGAAGGATCCAACAGAAGAAAATAGGATAAAGCATAAACATTGGCAAGTTAAATGTAAGACATTGATAAGACAGCCTAAGAGAGAATTTGAAAAGAAGTTGGCTGTAGAGGCAAAAACTCACAGTAAAAACTTTTTAAAATATATCCGAAGCAGAAAGCCTGTGAGGGAGTCAGTTGGACCGTTAGATGATCGAGGGGTTAAAGAGGCACTTAGAGAAGATAAGGCCATCGCGGAAAGATTAAATGATTTCTTTGCTTCGGTGTTTACTGAAGAGGATGTTGGGGAGGTACCCGTAATGGAGAAGGCTTTCATGGGTAATGATTCAGATGGACTGAATCAAATCACGGTGAACCTAGAAGATGTGGTAGGCCTGATTGACAAACTGAAGAGTAGTAAATCACCTGGACCGGATGGTATACACCCCAGAGTTCTGAAGGAACTAAAAAATGAAATTTCAGACCTATTAGTAAAAATTTGTAACTTATCATTAAAATCATCCATTGTACCTGAAGACTGGAGGATAGCAAATGTAACCCCAATATTTAAAAAGGGCTCCAGGGGCGATCTGGGAAACTACAGACCGGTTAGCCTGACTTCAGTGCCAGGAAAAATAGTGGAAAGTGTTATAAACATCAAAATCACAGAACATATAGAAAGACATGGTTTAATGGAACAAAGTCAGCATGGCTTTACCCAGGGCAAGTCTTGCCTCACAAATCTGCTTCACTTTTTGAAGGAGTTAATAAACATGTGGATAAAGGTGAACCGGTAGATATAGTATACTTGGATTTTCAGAAGGCGTTTGACAAAGTTCCTCATGAGAGGCTTCTAGGAAAAGTAAAAAGTCATGGGATAGGTGGCGATGTCCTTTCGTGGATTGCAAACTGGCTAAAAGACAGGAAACAGAGAGTAGGATTAAATGGGCAATTTTCTCAGTGGAAGGGAGTGGACAGTGGAGTACCTCAGGGTTCTGTGTTGGGACCCTTACTGTTCAATATATTTATAAATGATCTGGAAAGAAATACGACGAGTGAGATAATCAAATTTGCAGATGACACAAAATTGTGCAGAGTAGTTAAATCACAAGCAGATTGTGATAAATTGCAGGAAGACCTTGTGAGACTGGAAAATTGGGCATCCAAATGGCAGATGAAATTTAATGTGGATAAGTGCAAGGTGATGCATATAGGGAAAAATAATCCATGCTATAATTACACGATGTTGGGTTCCATATTAGGTGCTACAACCCAAGAAAGAGATCTAGGTGTCATAGTGGATAACACATTGAAATCGTCGGTTCAGTGTGCTGCGGCAGTCAAAAAAGCAAACAGAATGTTGGGAATTATTAGAAAAGGAATGATGAATAAAACGGAAAATGTCATAATGCCTCTGTATCACTCCATGGTGAGACCGCACCTTGAATACTGTGTACAATTCTGGTCGCCGCATCTCAAAAAAGATATAATTGCGATGGAGAAGGTACAGAGAAGGGCTACCAAAATGATAAGGGGAATGGAACAACTCCCCTATGAGGAAAGACTAAAGAGGTTAGGACTTTTCAGCTTGGAGAAGAGACGACTGAGGGGGGATATGATAGAGGTGTTTAAAATCATGAGAGGTCTAGAACGGGTAGATGTGAATCGGTTATTTACTCTTTCGGATTCTAGAAGGACTAGGGGACACTCCATGAAGTTAGCATGGGGCACATTTAAAACTAATCGGAGAAAGTTCTTTTTTACTCAACGCACAATTAAACTCTGGAATTTGTTGCCAGAGAATGTGGTTCGTGCAGTTAGTATAGCTGTGTTTAAAAAAGGATTGGATAAGTTCTTGGAGGAGAAGTCCATTACCTGCTATTAAGTTCACTTAGAGAATAGCCACTGCCATTAGCAATGGTTACATGGAATAGACTTAGTTTTTGGGTACTTGCCAGGTTCTTATGGCCTGGATTGGCCACTGTTGGAAACAGGATGCTGGGCTTGATGGACCCTTGGTCTGACCCAGTATGGCATTTTCTTATGTTCTTATTTTTCTTGTAATCATCTCAAGTGACATAAAAACAATCATGTCAGGGACAGGGAAAGGCAGATGAATTATATATAAATGTGTCCAAAATTGGACAGGTTGGTGCTGGCACTGGTAGTGCCTGGAAGAATGCAAAAAGTAGTCCATCAAAACTGAAGAGGGATTTCTTTAGTTTTTTTTTATACTGTTATACTGTTGCTTGT
The DNA here is from genome assembly GCF_901001135.1 of Rhinatrema bivittatum. NCBI lineage: Eukaryota > Metazoa > Chordata > Amphibia > Gymnophiona > Rhinatrematidae > Rhinatrema > Rhinatrema bivittatum. The sequence goes on along the minus strand of NW_021821125.1, from coordinate 19,813 downwards.
TATACTGATTTTTTTGCCCAAAAAGTCCTCATTCTAAAGGAGACAAAACTGGCACAAGACAAACGTTGCTCAAGCATAGCCATTTCACTGTTCTGAGTGTATTAACACAGGGATGGTAACTTTTAAACAAGTGCGCAGGTGCATGGTCACTTTGTAGCATACGCATGTTTATGTATGCATGTTATAAAATAACCTGGCCACATGCACATGTGTGAGCAATTTAAGTGGATGCACGCCTATGCATGCAAATGCCACTTCTACTGCATAAGTGGGGGGATTTTAAAAGACATGTATGCCGACACCATTACCAGTTTTCCCAGTTTTTTCCAAGTTCACCCAGGTAAGAGATAGGACTTCCAACCTACCCCCCTGTTTAATAGCCTCCCTTCTGCCCTGTTAGCCCTGGCTTAAAACCCCAGCAATCTATTTATCTTTATTTCATTACTTACATGTCCTCCATAGCAGAAGTAAAATTATGTGGCAGGGGACCCCCATGTGCCTGTGCATGTAAGTATTTATGTACTAATTTGAAGCTGACATCCTGGAATGCCCATGCCATGCCCAGACCACACCCATGCCCTGCCCTTTTTGGGAAGTTTTCATTTGCATGTGCAGTGGGAGATATGCACATATTCTTTGGCTTTTATAATCTGCTTGGCATGCACCGGCCTGACATATTCATGTATCTCCCAGTTTTGGCATGCATCGGGCTTTTAAAATTCACCTTTTAGAGTAGTGCCAGAGATTTCATGAAAAACCATAAAATCAGGAAATGGAATGAGCTGAGGACAGATCAGTGATGTGGGAAATGGTGTCTAAATAAAGCAGCCCTCACTACTTTCCTGGAAAAACACCCCACAATCATTTGAAAAACCATTGTGATGTACTAATTGTGTTGAGAACCTTTACATTTGGGAAACCAATTCCTCAAGAAAATCTAAATTCCACCCTGCACCTTGGGGGTCTTTGTGCCACTCAGTCCTGCTTCCATGCTCAGACCTTACACCTTGGAGTTTCCTTTTGAAAATCAGGCCCTTAGAACCCATGGCAGCATTGCCTTATAGTCTCCTGTTAGGACAATGCAGTTGTTATTTAACTGTTACTGAAATACAGGCTCTGAAGAAATAAAACTAGAAATGTGTGGTTCAAAGCAGGGAGCAGGTAGAATTTACTCTTTTTCTTTTACCAATATTTGTATTTGGGTTTTTTTTAAATTTATATCTTTATTGATTTTCCATTATTAAAACAGAAACAAGAATACAGAGTTTAGTTTGGAAAAAAACCTACCAAACTAATTATTCCACAAAATAATCTTTAGGCAATTAGTGTGTTTTCTTATAGCATAACCAAATGAAACAGGTACTTATGTCAACAAAACAGAGGTATTGAAATAGTTGGGAGCTTCAATATTGGAAATTAACTTACTAATTGTTGCGGTCCCAGTTGCGGCAGCCGCGACTAGGCCCTTACTTCCTTGGTCCCGGCCCTTCTCCGAGGGTCTGCGGCCTGTTTTGCTGCATCTCCGCGGGGGGGGACGCCGCTGAGAAGCCCTGCCTGGACGCCTTCTCCCTAGGCACGCGCGCACACAACTCGCGCTTATGAAGGCCGTTTCCCGCCATTGGAAGCTCCGCCTTATCGATGACTTCAGACGCCGCGGCCTATGTAAGGCCGCTGCGGAGCCCAGGACTTGCCTTGCAACGGGGTTCCTTGCGGTGCCCCAGAGTGCGCTATTGCGTTAGCGACTCCGTTCCTGCCTGAGACTTGCTTCGCTCCATGCCCAAGTCTTGCTCTTGTCTGGCTTGCTTGTTGTAACCTGCTCTGCTTCAGTTCCAGCTTGGTTCCAGGTTCCAGTAGCCAGTCCTGCTTCAGCTCCTGTCTGGTTCCAGTAGCCAGTCCTGCTTCAGTTCCTGCCTGCCTGCTCCAGCTCCAGCTTCCATGATCTCCTAAGTCCCAGCGACTGGACTCCTACGGGCTCCTCCCGGGGGAGTACCGGCTTCCAGGGTGAAGCTCTCGTCCAACTCCTGCCTGGTATCTGCCTCCCAACCTGTCACTCATCAGAGACTATAGTACACCTCTCCCCAGTCTCTCACAGGTCGGCCCAAGGGTCCACTAAACAGTTCACTCACAACAGATTGCAAGGCCATGCACTTGGCCGAGGTACCAGGATCTTCCTGGGCTGGCTCTGCAGCTACAATAACAACAACAACAACAACACCACCACCACCACCTGGATGTCCTGGCCGGATCTGTTGGGCAATTGGCTGCCCGAATGGATGCCCACGATACCTGTTCTTCGCCTGCTGTGGGTTCGAGACCCGAGAATGCAGCCTCACCCGTGACTCAGCTGCTGCCGCCTGCCCGCTACGCTGGAGATGCTAGGATCTGCCGTGGGTTCTTGAACCAGTGTTTTGTGCGCTTCTCGCTATTGCCCCGGCAGTTTCCCATGGACTCCGTCAAAGTAGCGTATATTCTCTCCCTGCTCGATGGAAAGGCCCTGGTGTGGGCCTCTCCCCTGTGGGAGCGTAACGACTCCTCCCTGGATGACTTGCAGCAGTTTGTCACCAACTTTCACCAAGCCTTTGACAAACCTGCCCGACAGGCCTCAGCCACGTCAGAGTTGCTACAGCTGCGCCAAGGATCCCGTTCCCTGGCGGACTATGCAATGGATTTTAGGACTCTCGCTCAGGAAGTAGGTTGGCAGGATGATAGCCTTAAAGCCATCTTCTTGGAAGGGTTGTCTGGGAGCATCAAGGACGAGATTGCCGCCTGGGATCTCCCGGAAGATCTTAATGCCCTCATTGACATGGCTGCCCGCATCGATCGCCGCCTGCAACAACGAGCATGAGAATTACGCATGACAAAGCACAGCCCTGCCCACAGTTCCTCACACCCACTGCCTTCACCCAGGCCTGCCCGTCCTGATGGTTCTGCCACTGAACCCATGCAGTTGGGACATGCCCCGCTCTCACTTGAGGAGAGACAATGCCGCCGCTCGATGGGTTTGTGCCTTTACTGTGGTCAGAAATGCCATTTCTTGGCACGCTGCCAGGAGCATGCAGAAAACTCCAGAGCCTATGAGGTCGGGAGGAGATCCTCCTAGGTTGTGCCACAGCTCCTCAGAGTATGATACCCATTACTTTGGAATTTCCCGGAGGGTCCTTGGAAACCCTCACCTTCCTGGATTCCGGAGCCGGAGGTAATTTTATCCAGCAAGACTTGGTCTCTCAACTGCAGATTCCTACGCAGAGACAAGAAGTTCCACTCCAGATTACCTCCATTCAGGGAATGCTCCTTCCAGGTTGTATCTTAACCGCCACGGCTCCCATCACACTCCGCACTGGTGTGATCCACTCGGAGGAGATAGCCTTCCTGATACTTGAAAAGGCTGCCCACCCCGTGGTGCTGGGGCTGCCTTGGCTCCAAAAACACTCGCCTGTGATCCAGTGGGATACTCTGCAAATCACTAAGTGGAGTCCCTACTGCCTCTCTCATTGTATGAAGGTTCCCAAGCCTCCTGCACTTCTGCGTTTGCACTCCACCCTTGGACCTCCAGCTCCCTACGAGGACTTTTTTTTTTTTTTTTATTTTATTTTTATTGAATTTTCATTATCACACAATGACAACAATATCTAGAGGAAAAGAACTAGAAATATACAAACGGATTAATATTTTCTCCAAATCTTAACATTAGAAATTATATTAAATCAGATATAACAGGAGTGATATTACCTCCGAATCTAGGTATAGAAAAATAATACTTAGTTACAAATTATAAGAATAAAGGGAGAACCATATAAAGTGGTTCATAAGAAAAACATAATAGAATTGGCAGTTTCAATCTTAATGCAACAATTTACTTCTATTGCCCAGCACTTCATGAAAACATTTAAGAGTGTGAGTCCAGGTATAGACGTAGTTGTTGAGGATCTGAAAACATATATCTATCATTTTGATGTATCAGGACACATCTACAGGGAAATCTTCAAGAAAAATTTGGCTCCCCGAGAGAGCACCTCATTTTTCATTAAAAGAAAAGGCTTCCTTTTTCTTGTGTCTTTTTAGTAATGTCAGGGAACACTCTCACCTGAAAACCATAAAACAGATGTTGTTGTTTCTAAAGGATGATCTTAGTATATTATCCTTATCAGATGCCAGAATAAAAGTCACAAACAGAGTTGCTCTCGCTTCAATCTTGGCCTCAAAGGATTTCTCCAGAAAGTCTGTAAGATTATCAAATACAGTGTTTATCCCGTTCTTCTTGTTGTTTTGATGACTTCTTTACAAGGGAGATAGTAGATTTGGAAATTTCAGGTTATATTATTTTCAGGAAATCCCAATATATTAATTAAATTAATGTTTAAGGAGATCTTTTGCACTAGCCCATTTTGTTTTGGGGAAATAAAGAAATCTTAAATTATTTCTCCTTATTTTGGTTTTCCAGAAAGTCCATCCTATTAGTAAGCTTATTTTCTGATTTAATTAAATTGGTTTGAACTTCTTTTACCTCCTTTATCTCCGTTTCAGCATTTTTAAGGGATTGTTCAACTTTCTGTACTTTTTTTTCCAAGTTTGAGTTGTATCCATATTACATTTAACAACATTAGTCAAATCATTCATAGCAGTGTTCATTTTTGTGAGAACTTTCCATATCTCGGTGAGAGTTATTTATCTGGCATTACCAAGTCTGTTTCAACACTACATGAATCCCGGTCTCCTCACCTCTTATCTCCATAAGGTCCCTCCTGTCTGAATTCTCCTGGCGTGTCTCGTCCTTGTTCTCTCTGGAGCCATGTTCTTCCAGGCTCTCCGAGGTCGATGGCGATTCCCCATCTCCTCTCTGAGTAACTCCGAGTGTACACGGCGGTATCATCCGATGTTCCGTTCCCCCAACAAAATTGGGGTCTGTAAGACAAGGAGGGAACAGCTGGGCTCCGGGGCTATTTCTTCGGCTTGGGCGTCCGTCGGCCGCTCTCCGTCGGGCACGCCAGCAGCTTCGCTCATCGGCGTTGTTGCACTGCTTGAAACACCTCCTCTAACCGGGTTTGCCGCATTGGAGCTTCTGGAGTAGAGGTAAGGATCTCACGAATCCTTGCCTTCCTTTTCGAATGAGGCATGAAAATCTTTAAATTCAATAAGCAAGGATTCTTAGAGGAAGAAAAAAGGAAAGGAACCACGGAGCAGAGAGGTTTTCGTGCTCACGATGCAGCGGCCATCTTGTTCGACGAGGACTTTACTGATGTCTTCTCGAAGACTAAAGCCGGAGATTCTTCCGCAGCATTGTCCATATGACTGCGGCCATCGATTTATTGCCCGGATCTATGCCACCTCACGGTAGGGTGTACCCCTTGTCCCTGCCCGAGACACGGGCCATGTCTGAGTACATCACTGAGAATTTGGCAAAAGGATTCATTTGCCCGTCAAAAGTCGCCCCCCAGGGTGGGATTGTTTTTCATTAGCAAAAAGGATGGCTCCCTGAGGCCCTGTATCGACTACTGAGGGCTCAATGCAATTACCAAACGGGACTGCTACCCTCTCCCATTAATTCCAGAACTGCTTGATCGGCTCCAAGGTGCAAGGGTCTTTACCAAACTGGATCTACGCAGGGCCTACAACTTAGTTAGAATCCGTCCCGGGGACGAATGGAAGACCGCGTTCAATACGTGGGATGGTCATTACGAATACCTCGTAATGCCCTTTGGCCTTTGTAATGCCCCAGCGGTCTTCCAACACCTGATGAAGAGATGCTACGGATTTGCTCAACGTCTGCTGTGATCGTCTACCTCGATGACATCCTGATCTCTTCTCGTGACCTGCCCTACGTACCACCAGTATGTTTGCCAGGTGCTTCTAAATTCTCAGAGAGCACAGCTTATACGCCAAGCTTGAGAAATGCAGCTTGAAAAGACTTCCTTGCCCTTCCTGGGTATATTGTTTCGGCTGATGGCTTCCAATGGATCCGGAGAAAGTCGTTGCAATTAGGAACTGGCTGCAGCCGAGGGGTCTCAATGCGTTGAACGTTTCCTCGGCTTTGCTTAACTTTTATCAACATTTTATTCTCGGCTACTCTCGCATAGTGGCTCCTCTGACTGCGCTCACCTGGAAGGGAGCCAATGCAGTGGACTGGCCTGCCCAAGCCTGCCAAGCCTTCAAAGAATTGAAAAGGGCCATCTTACAAGACACATGCCTCCGCCATCCTGATACAATCGGCCGTTCGTGGTTGAGGTCAATGCTTGAATGTAGCGGTTGGAGCGGTGCTGAGCCAGCACTCCGACACGGGACAGCTTCTCCCGTGTTCTTTCTACTCTAGGAGATTCTCCCCAGCCAAGAGCAATTACGGAGTCGGCGAGAAGGAACTGCTCGCTGTGAAACTCGCCCTGGAAGAATGGAGGCAGTGGTTGGAGGGAGCCTACCACCCCTTTACAATCTACATGGATCATAAAAACCTCTCTTTCCTCTGCCAAGCCCAGCGCCTGAACCCAAGACAAGCCTGCTGTTCTTTGTTTTTGACCGATTTGACTTCACTCTACGATATCGCCATGGATCAAAAAAAATGTGCGAGCAGACGCTCTGTCATGGTCCATCGAGATTGAGGAAACCCCTGAGATGCCCCAGTACATTCTGGATCCCAAGAAAATCTTGCCGCCACCTCTATGTCTCTCCGAAGAAAAAGACGGTGGTCCCATGCAACGCTCATAGGGCCGTGCTGGCATGGGCCCACGAATCCCTCACTGGAGGGCATGCAGATCGTACCGGTACGCTAGACCTCCTCAACCGGTACTATTGGTGGCCTACGGTAAGACAAGATGTTAGTCTCTTCGTTGACTCCTGTCCCACGTGTGCATTGCAAAAACCACTTGGCAGGAAACCTAGAAGGTTGTTACACCCCCTTGCCTATTCCGGTGGAGCCTGGACGCACCTCTCCACCGATTTTGTGGTGGATCTCACAGCATCTGACGGGAACACGGTCATCTGGGTTGTTGTGGACCGGTTCTCCAAAATGGCACATTTTGTTCCTCCTGTCAAATTGCCTTCAGTTGCCCGACCTTGGCTGTCTTATTCGTTCAACATGTGTTTATGACTTCATGGTCTGCCCCCAGGACATCGTATCAGACCGAGGACCACAATTCACCACCGCTACTGAAGGTGTTATGTCAACGCTTCAAGGTCAGTTGAGTCTCTCATCAACCTTCCACCCTCAGAGTAACGGGCAGACTGAACGTACGAACCGGACTCTGAAAACTTTCCTGCGCTCCTTTGTGAACGAAAGACAAGACGATTGGGCCAAACTTCTCCATGGGCGGAATTTTCATACAACAATCATACGCACTCCGCTACCGGAAGTTCTCCCTTCTTATCCGTCTATGGGAAGCAAACTTCGGCCGCTCCTGCCTTCGCCTGAAACCCAGCGCACTGCCTGCTGTGCAACTCTCTGCCCGCCAGCTACTTGCCCTCTGGACGTCTATCCAAAGGAAGATGCAAAGAGCTGCCCTTGCTGCCAAAAGATGGGCAGACACTCGCCCCAAATTCTGTGGACCATTCCGCATTGCCGAGCGCGTAGGAGCTGTTTCCTATCGCTTGCGCTTACCCCCTCCTCCATGCATGTTCACAATGTCTTCCATGTGTCACTCTTAAAGCCTCTCATCCTCTCCAGGTACGATCCCCAAGCTCCCAAATGTGCAGATCCTTCCGTGCCAGGAGACACCACCTACCAAGTCCGGGAGGTTCTAGATGTCAGGTTCCATCAACGTTGCTGGGAGTACCTCATCGCCTGGGAAGGGTGTGGATCCGAGGACAACACATGGGAGCCAGCCCGCAACATCCTTGATAAGGACTTACTGAAAGCCTTCCAATGGGACCACCCAGGTAAACCTGGGCCTGCTAAGAGGGGGGGGGGGGTTACTGTTGCGGTCACTAATTTAGTAATTCACACTAATTTAGTAATTCACAGGACTGTGCTATTCTATTTCTCACATTATTCACTAGAGAGGGGGGGGGGGCGGTTGAGGTGGTTAATCTCTTCTGTTCAACAAAATACTTTAACTGATCTGGTAAAAAGAATATGAAAACATCTTGATCTTTCTTAATTATGCACTTACATGGGAATCTTAGAATAAAGGAATAACCCAAAGTTATCACATCCTGGCGATATATCAAAAACTGTTTTCTCCTCTGCTGTGTAGCAAAGGAAAGTCAGGAAAAATTTTACTGCATTTCCATGAAAAGAGATAGGGTATTTGGAAAAATATCTTTTCATGACCTTATTAAGGTCCGAGAAATTTATAAAAGAAACTAGCAATATTCCCCGATCTATTATCAAGTTGTTAGAGGTTTCTAAAAAATTAGTTAAATCACCTTGGAAAGGCAGCTCTGAAACATTCAAATTTGCATTTTTCTTTGGCAAAAAATAACAATAACTAATACTTGGCAATTCTTGTTCAGAAAAAGACAGACAATGCTTCCTGAAGAAATTTTTGAAATGACTCCAACGGTATCTCACCCACTACCCTTGGAAAATTGAGCAGCCGGAGATTTAACTGTTTGGAGTTATTTTAAAAAATTTCTATACGCCTAGAGAGTGCTTCTCTCCTTGGCCACTACAGCCTGAAATTCCAAATTTTTAACACCTGCTTCTTCCAGGACTTTAATTCTATCTTCAGACTTTTTAACCACATTATGTACCTTCTCTAAATCCTGCTGACTTTTCCCTGCAATAGAGTCCATCTTTTTCTCTAAACCTTTAATATTAGAAGACATCATTACCATAAAGTCCCACACTCGATCCAGTGTAACCACTGCAGGGCAAACTAAAGTCTCTAAAACCTCACCCTCAGCTGCCTGCTTTTCTTCTCCAATAACAACCACAAGAGATGTCTTCCTTTCTTCATTCTGGCTTGATCTTAATCCCATTGCAGCTGAGGGCTCTCCACTCATACATTCCAAGGAGACCTCGGCTCCTGCTAAAGGTGGTTCTATCATTATGTTCCCAGATATCAACTCATTCGCCCTCTGCAAAGGTGGTAAACCCAGATTGGGACTCAGCGACGCCTCCTCTATAGAGCCAGATCTTCCTCCCACTTGAACTGGTTCAGCAGGTTCCTTGGCTGCTGGTGTATTTAGCACAGATGCTGACATATATCTAACAATCTCCTGTTGGATAGGAGATGGAAGGGGCGTAGTAGAATAGACCCTTAATTTGCCCTTTCTTTTAGGTGGCATAATTGTCAATAAGAAACAATTTCAATCCAGCAGAATTGTCATTATAGTCAGTATTCTGTGAATAAGATTAAGTTCCTACCTCTGTGGCTGCTGAAACCGGTACACAGAGCTTCTCCCAGTACTCAGTCCTGCTCTAGACTAAGCCGGACCAAGCCGCATGCGCCTAAGGGGCGCACGCGGCTTTGGCGGCATGCCACTACCACACCGGTCTTGTAACGCGTTGGGCTCCTCCCACTTGCGTCGGGGCCTCCGAGGTAGGCTTGATGTCCCAGCCCTCGTCCAGAGAGCTCATGTCTGATCCCGCAGCATCTAGCGTCGCTACTGTGCCGGTTTTGTAGTGCGTTGGGCTCCTCCCACTTGCGTCGGGGCCTCCAAGGTAGGCTTGATGTCCCAGCCCCGGTCCAGAGAGCTCACGTCCGATCCCACAGTGTCTAGCGCCGCTACCACACTGGTCTTGTAGCACATTGGGCTCCTCCCACTTGCGTCGGGGCCTCCGAGGTAGGCTTGATGTCCCAACCCTCGTCCAGAGAGCTCACGTCTGATCCCGCAGCGTCTAGCGCCGCATACCGCGCCGGTCTTGTAGCGCGTTGGGCTCCTCCCACTTGCATCGGGGCCTCCAAGGTAGGCTTGATGTCCCAGCCCTTGTCCAGAGAGCTCACGTCCGATCCCGCAGCTTCTAGCAACACTACCGTGCCGGGGCCTCCAAGGTAGGCTTGATGTCCCAGCCCTGGTCCAGAAAGCTCATGTCCGATCCCACAGTGTCTAGCGCCGCTACCGCGCCAGTCTTGTAGTGCGTTGGGCTCCTCCCACTTGTGTCAGGGCCTCCAAGGTAGGCTTGATGTCCCAGCCCTGGTCCAGAGAGCTCACGTCCGATCCCGCAGTGTCTAGCGCCGCTACCGTGCCGGTCTTCTAGCGCATTGGGCTCCTCCCACTTGCGTCGGGGCCTCCAAGGTAGGCTTGATGTCCCAGCCCTGGTCCAGAGAGCTCGCGTCCGATCCCGCAGCCCAATATTTGTATTTGTTAAGGCTACATTGACTTGTATAATAACCACTATTCTTATCATCCATTTAGTTAGTAAAGATAGAAATTGTTGGGATCTGAGGGAGGGAGTGCTAGGGAGTGCTCCCGATTTCAGGGAGATGTGTGCCCTTGTGGCAGGCAAGACATGTCCCAGCATGGGAGGAGCAGGCTGACCACCGCCCTAACCTCTGCCAAACCTGCACGCACTGGTTGAGACCCAACAACACAATGCTGGTTTCTGGGGTAGCCCTCCGGCCACTCGATAGCCCTTTTGGACCTGCCACAAGGGAACGGCAGATGTGGCAGGACAGACAGAGGAAAAGGACAGGCTGTGGTCCTGGAATTAGGAACAAGACGGGACTCTGACGTGGACTAGGCTTGAAGAATTGAACAAGGTGAGGATACTTGGAACTCAGACAAGATGAGGCTTGGAATTTTGGACTCATGCTAGATACTCAGACATGGAAGGAAATCAGATGTAGACTGAGGAAAGGATTCCAGTTACTCAGACGAGGACTCTTGGAACTTGGAAAGGCTCACACGAAGACTTGGAACTTGGAAGAACTTCAGACAAGGACTTGGAACTCTGAACTCGGATGGGATGAGACAAGTATTCTTGGAACTTGGAAAAAGAAAGGACAAGAACTCGGGATACTCAGAGGCTTAGATAGGCACTGCCCCTCAGGGCGCCCTACACAGCCGACATGGGTTGGTCACAGACCACCCTGTCCCATGGTGCACCCTACACAACCTGAAGAGGCTGGTCATGGACCATGCGGAGAGCGAAGCGAACATAAGACTGAGGCTCAGGACAAGGAAGGAATCCAAGCAGTGCTCAAAGACGGATCCTGCTAGAAGAGGACTCCAGCCACCAGGAAACGGACACCGGATTGATACAGATTTACTCCCAGGAAAGGTCAGCTGGATGAAGTCCAGGGTGAGCTGGAGACATAGACATCAAGACATCTGGAAACAAGAGGACGGGATCCATCGAGAGATCAGGACATAGAACGAAGATCAAACTAAGGTTCAAGATCCATGGACAAAGATGAAAGGAACAGAGTAGAGATGTGAATCGGAACCGGAATCTGATCGGTTCCGGTTCAAATCCTAAAATTTTTATCGTCCAGCCCGATTGGGTTTTTGTTTATCGGCTGCGCTCGAGCCGATAAACAAAAAACCCACCCCGACCCTTAAAAATCGACCCCTTAGCTTCCCCCACCCTCCCGACCCCCCAAAAATTTTAAAATTACCTGGTGGTCCAGTGGGGGCGTGGGAGTGATCTCCCGCTCTCAGGCCATCGACTGCCACTAATAAAAATGGCCATGGCCCGCGCCGTTTTTAAAGATGGCGTCGGCCATCCAGTGCTCCTACCATGTGACAGGGCTGGCCAATGGCACGGATACCCTGTCACATGGTAAGGGCAAAGGGCCATCGGCGCCATTTTTATTAGTGGCAGTCGATAGCCTGAGAGCGGGAGATTGCTCCCCGTGCCCCCACTGGACCACAGGTAATTTTAAAACATTTTTGGTGGGGTCTGGATGGTGGGGAAAGCTAAGGGGTCAATTTTTAAAGGGTTGGTGGGGTTTTTTTGGGTTTTTTTAATCGGGCGATCGGCGCCGAGGCTTCCACTAGACCACCAGGTACTTGTAAAAGGTTTTGGGGGGTTCGGGAGGGTGGGAGAAGGTAAGGGTTTAGTTTTAAAGGGCCGGGGTTGTTTTGGTGCCAGTTTTTTCCCCCCTCCCCCCCCCCCGATTTACGATTTTTCACGATAAATCGAGGAAATTTCTATTGTATCGTGCAATGATTTTGATGATTTAAAAAATATCGGACAATTTTTTCAATCATCAAAAAACGATTCACATCCCTAGAACAGAGTGCCTTGAAGAAGTGACAAAGGATCACGGAGGGCTCCTGGAAGGAAGAGCTAGAACAGTAGATTCAGGAGCAGTCCGACTCCTTGCGAAGGCAAAGACTGGCTGAATGCTGAGCCCTTTTGTAGGACTGAAGAGGAAATGCCTGGATGACATCAGCAGGAGGAGCCTAGGAAGACAGACCACTGCTGGCCCTTTAAGAAGAGTAGAGAGGCGCGGCCCCACACCTAAGAGGAGGGAAGGACCTTGGAGAGCGGTATCCTGCCGCACAGGAGGAAGCTGGCCCTGATGACAGCAGCTTCCTTCCGCGAAGGAAGGAGAACAATGGCGGCTCCCTGCCACATGAAAAGGAGCTCTGGGGCGTCCTCCTGGCCACGTGGTTAGGAGCCTTGGGGCAGCTTCCTGGTGCAGAAGAACAGCGGAGTTTGGCGGTGATCTAGCAGTGAAGAGGTGTGGCTTCAGCGGTGGCTTCTGAGGTGCGAAGAAGGCCTGGTTGGCGGCGTCCTGCTGCGTGAAGTGGTGAAACTGGCAACATCCCAGGCCGCGGGAAGGCAGGCATCGGTGCCTCCAGGCCATGAGGGACTTCAGCATTGGGAGGCTGGATGATGGCAGAGAGAGGTAAGGGACTGCTTGCAGCCTAGCTGCGGGCAAGATCGCAACAGAAATGAAGACAGAATTTCAGAAAACTAATTTTAATGGTAATATTTCTGATGGCATCACTTTGGAAATTGTTCTCTGTTTACTGAGAACATTTTACAGTAAGTTAATTATCATTTACCTGAGAAAATGGTTTTGAACAAAATTAATCTTTAATTATAGATATGTTTAACTCTGATAAACTACCATATTAATTTTATAGACAATAAATAACACAGAAATAACAGGAATGTTTTTCAATGAATTCATTGATTAGACATTGGGCCAAAAGAATGGGTCACTTGAAATGTCATTCAACTGTGGATATATTACTTCAGTCATGATTTAATGAAGTAAAGCAGGGCTTCCCATACCTTTCCTAGTGACTCCACAGCCAGGCAAGTTTTCAGTATATTCACAATGACTATGAATAAGATAAATTTGCATGTACAGGGTCTCCAATGTATGCACATTGATCTCTTGCATATTCATTGTGGTTAGCTTGAAAACTTGATTGGCTATGGAGCTCTGAAATAGAGAAAATAACTATTCAATAAAGATGGGTATGAATTCATAAAAATCTAAATCCCTTCAGTATATGTAAGCTTGGAGTTTACTATGCCAAAAACAAGATAGATCAGTAAGATAATAGAAAATAAAACTGAAAATCCCTTACAGGGGAACTGGTAGAAAGCAATTCTTTTGATATTTTCTTTCTCAATTTTTACATTTAAGATCTACTCATACTTTAACTCATGATCTGCTCCTCATGTGCTCTAGGATGAATGAAAAATTCTGTGTCGAATTAGCAAGCATTTCATTATTCAATTATCCTGAAACAAATTCAACAGGCTGAGCATTTTAAAGCTGAATGGCAGTACGACAGATTAAGAACCCCTTGATCCCTGGTGAACCGCTACTTGTACCCTCAGAAGTAACTGAGGACTAGTGTCCCTCCTAAAGTGTAGATCTAGCTTTCTTCCTCCAGAAAAGGTAATACTGGAATGGCCTTCTATTTTCAGTGTGACCTTTCTGAATGCATTTGGTTACCTATAGAGATGTTATCAAAAACTGCTCAGAAAAACATTGGCTCAGTGTGCTGCAGCAGACAGAAAAGCAAACATAATATTAGGAATTAGAGATGTGAAACGTGTCCTCGATCATCTTAACGATCGATTTCGGCTGGGAGGGGGAGAGAATCGTATTGTTGCCGTTTGGTTGTGTAAAGTATCGTGAAAATCGTTAAAATCGTGAGCCGGCACACTAAAACCCCCTAAAACCCACCCTCGACCCTTTAAATTAAATCCCCCACCCTCCCGAACCCCCCCAAATGCCTTAAATTACCTGGGGGTCCAGCGGCACACTAAAACACGGCACACTAAAACCCCCTAAAACCCACCCCGACCCTTTAAATTAAATCCCCCACCCTCCCGAACCCCCCCCCCAAATGCCTTAAATTACCTGGGGGTCCGTAGCCTTAAATTACCTCCGTAGTGGCGTCCGTAGCTAAATTGGGGGAAGGGGGAGAGCAGGAAAAGCGGCACACTAAATCGTGTAGTCTTCAGCCGGCGCCATTTTGCAAAATGGCCGCCGCAAAATGGCGGCGGCCATAGACCAAAACGATTTGACGCAGGAGGTCGTTCCGGACCCCCGCTGGACTTTTGGCAAGTCTTGTGGGGTCAGGAGGCCCCCCCAAGCTGGCCAAAAGCTCCTGCCAGCCAGCGGGGTCCGGGAGCGATTTCCTGCCGCGAATCGTTTTCCGTACGGAAAATGGCGCCGGCAGGAGATCGACTGCAGGAGGTCGTTCAGCGGGGGTCCGGAACCCTTGCTGAACGACCTCCTGCAGTCGATCTCCTGCCGGCGCCATTTTCCTTACGGAAAACGATTCGCGGCAGGAAATCGCTCCCGGACCCCGCTGGACCCCCAGGAACTTTTGGCAGCTTGGGGGGCCTCCTGACCACCACAAGACTTGCCAAAAGTCCAGCGGGGGTCCAAAACGACCTCCTGCGTCGAATCATTTTGGTCTATGGCCGCCGCCATTTGCGGCGGCCATTTTGCAAAATGGCGCCGGCTGAAGACTACACGATTTAGTGTGCCGCTTTTCCTGCTCTCCCCCTTCCCCCGATTTAGCTACGGACCGCCGCTACGGAGGTAATTTAAGGCTACGGACCCCCAGGTAATTTAAGGCATTTGGGGGGGGTTCGGGAGGGTGGGGGATTTAATTTAAAGGGTCGGGGTGGGTTTTAGGGGGTTTTAGTGTGCCGTGTTTTAGTGTGCAGTGTTTTAGTGTGCCGCTAGACCCCCAGGTAATTTAAGGCATTTGGGGGGGTTCGGGAGGGTGGGGGATTTAATTTAAAGGGTCGGGGGTGGGTTTTAGGGTGTTAGTGTGCCGGTTTTCCTGCCCTCCCCCTTTCCCCGATTTATGATTTTTGACAATAAATCAGGGGAATTGGTATTGTATCGTGGCCCTAACGATTTTTGACGATTTAAAATATATCGGATGATATTTTAAATCGTCAAAAAATGATTCACATCCCTATTAGGAATTATTAGGAAGGGAATGGTGAATAAAACGAAAATGTCATAATGACTCTGTATCGCTCCAAGGTGAGACTGAGTACAATTCTGGTCACCGCATCTCAAAACGATATAATGCACTGGAGAACGTTACAGAGAAGGGAAACCAAAATGATAAAGGGGATGGAAGAAAGGCTAAATTGGTTAGGGCTGTTCAACTGAGAAGAGACGACTGAGGGAGGTTATGAAAGTAGGGATGTGAATCGTTTTTTGACGATTTAAATAACGTCCGATATATTTTAAATCGTCAAAAATCGTTAGAAGTGCGATACAATAGGAATTCGCCCAATTTATCGTCAAAAATCGTAAATCGGGGGAAGGGGGAGGGGAAGGGGGAGGGTGGAAAAACCGGCACACTAAAACAACCCTAAATCCCACCCCGACCCTTTAAAATAATCCCCCACCCTCCGAACCCCCCCCCCCAAAATGCCTTAAATTACCTGGGGTCCAGAGCGGGGGTCCGTGTGATCTTTTACTCTCGGGCCTGCGGTGCGTTGTAGAAATGGCGCCGGCGCTACCTTTGCCCTGTCATATGACAGGCAAAGGTAGTGCCGGCGCCATTTTGTTTTTTGTCCCCCGACGTCAGGAGCGTAGGAGATCGCTCCCGGACCCCCGCTGGACCCCCAGGGACTTTGGCCAGCTTGGGGGGCCTCCTGACCCCACAAACTTGCCAAAAGTCCAGCGGGGGTCCAGGAATGACCTCCTGCAGTCGAATTGTTTTGCCGTATGGCCGGCGCCATTTTGCGCAAAATGGCGCCAGCCGTACGGCAACACGATTCGACTGCAGGAGGTCGTTCTGGACACCCGCTGGACTTTTGGCAAGTCTTGTGGGGGTCAGGAGGCCCCCCCCAAGCGGCCAAAAGTCCCTGGGCGTCCAGCGGGGGTCCGGGAGCGACCTCTGCAGTCGAATCGTGTTGCCGTACGTACGGCCGGCCCCTTATCGCTGCCAGTAATGTGCCAGTATGTGCCTTTCACGTGGCGCTATTGGTTTGCAAAAGCCGGCAGCGATTGCACCACAGTGGTGTGATCGCTGCCGGCTTTCGCAGGCCCGTCCCCCGGTACCGCGCGATTCACTAAGGCCTGTGATTTTAGAAAATCCGGCCTTAGTGTTTGGTTACTTGCCAGGTACTTGTATCCTGGATTGGCCACTGTTGGAAACAGGATGATGGGCTTGTTGGACCCTTGGTCCAACTCAGTATGGCAACTTCTTATGTTTTATGCAGAAGTAAATCAAGATTTTTTAATTAAGAAAGACATTCATATCCTGCTTACTGTTTTGTTAGGTAACAAATTACTTTAACAATCGTCATTACAGCATCAATTATATTGCTTAGACATGTAGAAGTAAATATTCAATGCCATTTAGCTGGATAGGTCAGAAGTAAACATCATTGTGATAACATTCTGCATTTCTGCACTATAGCTCCCTGGTTTCTCACTGGCTACGGCTTTTTCATTCTATTTCTGACATCAGTTTTTTGTTCTTGAATTTTTTTCCCCTTCCCCTGCAAAGGTAACTTCTCCTCTCTCCTGCTTTGCTGAGAGCAATGTTGGTTATTTAATCTCCACACAGTTCCCCTGGTGGGCTTAATTTAGAAATTGAATGGCTGTCCTGTCTTTAAATTTCATGTACCCTCCTTCTAGTGCTTGCATCCCTGTTTCCTATTGGTTCTCGCTGACTCAATCTCTGATTGGCTGATGTAAACTGTGATCTCTTTGGTGCCTTTTTGCCCTTTAAATCCTGTACTGTACTTGATCTGATTGCTGCCTGTTTAGCAACTTGACATTGTAAGTGTTCTTTGATAAATTGTCAGTAAGTTTGTAAATAAATTATTTTTTTATGATTTTACTGTTAGCTCTAATATGCAAATTGTACTTTTTTTTATTAGACAAATTGCTGTATTTTCTGAGCTACTGGTTTACTTTATGAGATGTGTAACCGTTCCTGTAATTGTTGACTGTAAGCACCCATTCAGGTTTTCCCTGTTATGCCTACACCTGTCCACTTCCTGCCATTTGAGGTAACTATTTATTTTATTGCTTTATTAGATAAATTGCTTCCTTGAAACAGTGTTTCCGTGAAACATGGCTCATGTTGGGGCTGGGATTTTTTCTCTGTTTTATCATCTGGCAACCCTCGTTGATGTAATACTTATCTCTAAGCTGAAGTACCTATGCAGCCTTTTCAATAAAGAAATATTCACTGACTTTATGGTATCCTGATGGACAATATTCTCACTTGCAACATTTGTATCTGGTGCACAATTAGCTTCTATTAATTTTGCTTGAAAATTTGGCTATACCTGTTGTGCTCGGGGGTGGACCCTTGTTCTGTGGCAGTGGAGATGCGCTTCTGGTAGGGCCCAGAAGGCAACTGCCCCCAGGGCGGAGCTGGGAGGAGACAGAGGCTAGAGAGAGCTCACCACTGGAAGCCAGAGGTCCCCTGGGAGGAGCCCATAGGGACCCGGGCCGCTTGGACTTAGGTGGGCCTCGCAAGGTCTCCTGAGAGAGTGGAAGTCCATGTGCCCACAGACAGGAGGAGAGCGCAGTCATGTTCGAGACTGGAGGGCAGGTGGAGCAAGGAGGACCAGAACAGCATAGGAGATGACAAGGCTAGGAACAAAGCCAGAATCTGGAGGTGTGGTCAAGCAGGCAGAGGTCAGTGTCCAGAGTCACTCGAAGAGTGGTCAACAAAGCTGAGGTCAGGTAACAGAGGTCAGACGAGGCCACAGGCAGGCTGAGGTCAAGAGGCAGGCAGAAGGCAGACGAGTCGAGTAACAGACTGGAGTCAGGAGGCAGGCGACAGACGGACAAGTCGAGGTATGAACTGGAGTCAGAAGGAAGGCAGCAGGCAGGCAAGTTCAGAACAGACCGGTTCAGAAGGCAGGCAGACAAGTCAGGTAGCAAACCAAGGTCAGTACCATCAGACAGTTCGGAGGTACTACCTGGGAGATGAACAACGAACAGGACAGGAAGATGCTGGAACAAGGCAGCAACAGAACTGGAATAGAAGGATCCTGGAACGAGAATCCTTCTATTCCAGTTCTGGAGACAATCTAGCAACCGGCCCGATTTTCAAGGCAAGGAAGTGGAGGAAGGGACTTCCTTTAACAAAGAATCAATCAGGACGCGCCGCGGAGCTAAGACCCGCCCTTGGCCAGCAGCGCCGAATACATCGAGCTCCGGCATGATGCCTGGTTCACAATAGAAGGCCCGGCGACTGCCGCTGCGAGACACCGGGGCCTGGAAAGTACTGGCAGCTGCCGCTAGGGAGGCCGACCAGGGACCTGCCATGGTACATGAAGGTGAGCAGGCCCATGCGTGTAACACCAAATCAACTGAAATCCACTTGTCCATATGTTTGTTAACCCCTTCATAATAACAATTCTAACAGATTTATAAGTTAAGATTTCCCTTCAGTAAATTCAAGTTGGATCTGTCTCATTACTTATCTTTATGCAGATGGCCAGTAAGTTTGTTCTTCAGAATAGCTTCTACTACCATTTTATCCAGAACTAACATGAGATCACTGATCTGTAGTTTCCTGGATCACCCGGACTTCTTTTTAGATCTGGGCATTAGGTTGCTACTGTCGGATCTAGAGGGAATCTATGATTAAAATCTCAATTTTATTGATGCATTGAGGCTGCAAGGCCAGAACTGTGTTTAGAAATGCTTAAGTTCCTCTTTCTTCTATATAATTAAATAATGCAGAAACTGCTAAGGTTTGACTTGTGATAGAGGCTTATGCAGCAAGCACATAGAAATATGTAAGGAATAACCAGTTAGAACCAGTAGTTGTTTACGTCTTAAAAGACCATTAAGATTGCATAGTTTAGCTGCACCTGGGATTAATAAATATTAATGAACAAAGTACTGCAGTTCTGCTTTTTGTAACCAGTGAGAAAATTGTGCATTTCTGCTTTTTCTAGAGATATATAAAAATAAATTAATTAATTGCAGACTAAAGAAACTGTCATTTCATAGGATAATTCTCAGTGCTTTATCTTATGTAAAAAGCAGAATGAGAAAGTGTATTTAGAGCTGATTGTAACTGCGAGACCAGGCATTACTTGTGTCAGCAAGCCTCTGTGTACCATTTAAGGGTCGATTTTCAAAGACCCTCAATTTTATAACATGCACTTGTCGCTGTGCACATGTGCCCACCAATTTTATAATCGGCGTGCACATGTGCGTGTGGATTTTGTCTCCCACGTGCAAGGAGGGTATTTTACAAAATACGCATGGCGCAGGTATTTATTTTATTTATTTATTTATTTATTATTTATAGATTCTTTTATACCGCGGTACGTATAGTTATACATCACCTCGGTTTACAGTTAAACAATATTAGCAACAGGCTTTACATATAACAGTTTAAAAGTAAAACATTAACAGCAACAGGCTTTCAGATACATTGATTCAAGGGTAATATGCTAACATCATTAACTATAATAACCATAAATATTAATAATCAAGTATTAGCTGGA